>NW_026129223.1:66803-85937 GCF_022985175.1 Labeo rohita
CCTTCATACTGTAATATAATTAATGTATTCTGATGAAAGAACTTTTTATATTTGATGGTCTTGCATTAATATTTTCTGCTGCACTACTGTATACTGTATGTTACATTTACTTCTGAATATGTCCATGGTTGTTACATTTAAAATACTTTATTTACTGCTGGGAAGTTTAAATGTACAACAGTGCATCATATTGTAAAAGGCCTTGTTTTAGTGTTGCTGTCCTGTGAGGAAAACAAAATAAAAAATAAAACAAAACAAAATCAGTACTTCTCATTTCTATGTGAATACTTAAGGAATGCGTTACACTCCACCACTTTGCTATTTTGCTAATTACACAAACAAAGTTCATTGCTGGAATATTAATAGATAGTTGCCAAACACAACTGCGTGTGATATCAAAGGCTGCTTCTGAAGGACTCAGAGCGGTCCAGCCTACGGAGGACTGTTATTGTTGCCTAGCAACTGTGACAGCCGCTATTGATGAGCGGCATTAATGCTTGTAAGCGAACTATTATATTTAGCTGCATAAAACTTGATGAATTTATTGAAAACCTGTCTGTCACCATGGTCTATAATAATCAATAATGCAATAAACAACATAAAATCACATTTTAGTAAGATATAAGTCAACAATTAACCAATTTATATTTTGTATTTTTCATGTCATTACAATAATCATTACAATCAAGTCTAAATCTAATACTTACTTTTAAAGTACAATTTGGTAATTAAAAGTCAAAAACTAACAATTCAGGCTCCAGTTATTTTTATTTTCAGAAATATATTGTAATAATGTAAATTATATTAAAAATAATGCATTTTTCGAACCACCAAGCATGTAAGCATGTTCTAGTACACCCCCAAAACAAAATCAAGACTCTGTTAAAGAGCAGAATAGGACCCCTTTAACCATACATAACAACCTGTCTTTTTACTTAAGTACCAGATATAGGTGTCATGACATAAAATGTTGTTTATTAACATTAATGTACTGTGAATTAACATGAACTACCAATGAACGACTACATTTTCATTCATTTACAGTACATTAACAAAGATTAATAAATACTGTAATAAATGTATTGTTTATTGTTCACTCATGTTAGTTAATACATTAGCTAACATGAACTAATGAAATCTTATTGTATAGTGTTATCATATAAATGTATAGACCTACAGATTTATTTACATCATTGCATGTGTTATTATATTATTCACATTTCTCCAAAATCAAGTTCAAATACCATGTTTTTGATCAGCGAATGTTTTTTTTCCATCATTACCACCACATCAGAGGCCGTACTTGCACTGAATTTGTTTTCATGAACTTGCAGGTTATAACAGTATAGTTTTCTGTTGCTCAGTTTTTTCTGTTATTTTGCAAAATATCATATTATAAAAGATGATACTTCACACAAGCTATTTGACTGTGACTCGACAACAAATGCTCCTCAAATACTGTAAAGCTGCTTTGACACAATCTGTATTGTTAAAAGCGCTATAGAAATAAAAGTGACTTGACTGTTTCACAAGAGGTTCTTTGTGGCGAAAGAAGGTTCTTCAGATTATGAAAAGGTAAGAAAGAGATTGTTCTTTAAAGAAACTTTGACCCTGCAGTGTCAGTTCTAGACCACAGTAACTGGGGGGAACAGGCTGGGGCCCCTTGTGCTTTTAGGGGACACACTTTTATAATGAATCTTAAGCTACTTTAATACAGTATTATTCATTCAGTCATTTTTTTACCATGTCAATCGAGCCATTGTGACAAGATGTCACAACGCGGTCCATTTGAATATTATTAAATTAAATCCCACCCACGGAAATTTGAATTGATGTGCTGCGGAGAGCCACTTCAACGAACCGCAGCATGGCGGGTAATAACAGGCATTGACTAGAGTAGCCGATTCAGAGCAGTAATGCACCGCAGACGTGTGCAGTACAGGGGGTCCAAACACATGTTGAAGCCGCGATCTACTCCAGTTGCCACGTCGGAGCCATAACGTGCCGTAGACATGTGCAGTGTGTGGTAAGAGATTTATTCATCATACAGTGTAGATAACATAAGCTTCACTTATAATGCGATTGTTTTTTAAAATGCATAAACTTGCACTAGAATAGGCTAATCAGTGATGATGTTTTTTGATAATGTGAGGCTGCTTTTAGCCTCATGCTGGAGCTGGTTTCAGGCAATAAAATTAAGTATGTAAGCAATTAAATACATTAGCACGATAATATCATGTATTAGTGATCTCACAGGCTAATGATAGAACCCAACACTACTGTAGCGTATTATTTACTAACCCTCCATGCATCCTAGATGTAAATGACTTCCTTCTTCCAGACGAACGCAAGCAGAGTTATGTTAAAATTGGCCTCACACAGCTCCGGGGGGAACTTTAACAGTTATACTTACTGGATGAGCTTGTTTAAGAAGCTTCTGTAGACATCGTTAGATACTATAAAGTGTTTTGGTTTAAACTGTTGAAGTGATTTTAATCATTTTGATTCTTGTATGTGAATGTTACTGACCTCAATCTCTCCAGTTTACAGTGTGAATCCTTCAGTACGTCACATAAGTGATTCACTCCTGTGTTTTTTATTTGATTCCAGCTCAGGTTCAGTTCTCTCAGGTGTGATGGGTTTGATTTCAGAGCTGAAGTCAGGATGAGACACTGTTCCTCTGTAATTCTGCATCTACAAAGACTGAAGACAGAAAGAGAAAAGACAACGAATCAGATCTATGATGCATCATGAACAAATGCCATACATTCAAAATCATGGAAACTTCTAATATATGAATGAACAAACCAAGAGAGGACTATTTGAGGAGACTAGTTACAATCCAAGTCTGGACCCTCAGTCAACAAATAAGTCAATTTTGCCAATGAAAATTAATATGTAGAATCAATATAGAAACAGTAGTAAAGTTAAAATAATGAAATGGCCTATTTTCACATATCTAATGGAAGAAAATCAACAAATCAGTCAAATAAAATTATTGTTGATTTTTCAAGCCATTTTAGAGTGTAGTTTACAATTTCTAACTATACAAATATACTAAATATGCATTTCCCTTAATAAAACATTTAGTGAAATTTACTATTAGTCCAGTATAAATCTGTCAGAAACATCTACTGTAATTTGTTTTCACTTCTGTTTTATTTCACAGCAAAGATGTCACATTTCAGCAAGTTTCATGCTGCTTTTACAGATACACATAAAAACATTGTATTCCTGAATCTTCCTTCAGATGGAGAAATGCCAGAAAGTGCAGAACTGGAAATGATGTGACAAGAGTCCAGCGATCTTAAACTAAACAGTGAACTTTAATCTCACTGTCACTGCTGTACAGTATAATGATACTAACTCTAGTTTCTCCAGCTTGAATTGTGTTTTCATCAGTAGATCACTGAGGTTTTTCACTCCAGAGTCTCCTAGTTTATTCAAGCTCAGGTTCAGTTCTCTCAGGTGTGATGGGTTTGATTTCAGAGCTGAAGTCAGGATGAGACACTGTTTCTCTGTAATACTGCAATTATACAGACTGAAAACAGAAAGAGAAAAGACAATGAATCAGATCTATGATGATCAACTTACTAATGTGTTTTTCATCTTCCAGCAGACGTTTGCTGACAAATAAACAGTGATATCTGTGTGCAGGTAACATAGACTACACATAGTTTATTTAAATATACTACAAACTACACAAAAGTTACAAATGTACGCAAAGGTTGAAAATCAGCTAAATTACTCATTAAGACAGGGGTCATCACACTCAGTCCTGGAGGGCTGTAGAATCGTGTCAGGCCTCCTCTCTGATCAGTGCCCTTAGACTCATCCTAATATATTTATCTAGAGCCAAACATGCTTCATTCAAGCCATTTCTGCTCCATGTGTGTTGCTTCTCTACGCTGCTGAAGATGTAAAGCACTACAAGAGCTGCAGATGATGTGGTTATTAAAAAACAGCAGCAAAACAGACTTTCAAAAACATATTTTCACTAAAATTATTTAAAAAACAATGCAGTAAATAAGTGTAGTGTTAGATTTGGCAGGTCACGTCATTCAAGCTTGTATCATCTGATTCTCAGCTGATCCACGTCTACCTATAGGAATACAACACCTATCACTACTTCCTTATATAAGGTCCATTCAGTATTATTCAGCAGCTTATCACTTTGTTCAGGAGCGAACTACCCTCCTCCATCCCCAGCTCCTCCTTTCATCTGCAGTCAGGACTTGACCTTCTGATATTCCTCACCGAGTTAGACTTTATCCTATATTATGTTGTTATGCAGTGATGACATCACTGTTTACTCCACAGCTGCTTTATAAATGAATTAAACTCAATCTTAAATTGATGGACTTTACACATTTACTTGAACCAAACTGAATCAACATTAAACTGATTTTAACTGAATAATGACTGTTTACTATTGTCTTTTAACAGTTTGCATCACTGATTCACTGTTTTCTTGTTTATACCTGTAAAGATTCTTTGAAACTTTTCATTACATTAATTTTCTTGTATCGCTCATGCTGCGTATCACTGATATTAACTATATGGCTCAGCGTTATCGTCTTGGCAGAACTATTGTTCCAGCCACCAAAGATAGATTTACAAATAACGTGCCTGATTTATCTCAGCTACTCTGTGTACCCATTGATACACAGGATCTAGACAACATGACTAGCAACATGGGCACCATCTTCTCCAATATGTTAGAAGCTGTTGCCCCCATCAAATTGAAAAAGGTTGGAGAAAAACATACTGCACCATGGTACAACAGTAATACCCATTCTCTCAAGAAAGAAACTTGAGCGCAAATGGAGAAAAACTAACTTGGAAGTTTTTAGAATTGCGTGAAAAACAGTATGTCCAGATACAGACAGGCTTTAAAAGCTGCCAGGGTCAAGCATATCCACAAACTCATAGAAAATAACCAAACAATCCAAGGTTTTTATTCAGCACAGTGGCTAGATTAACAAATAACCAGATGCCACCCGATCTAAATATTCCCTTACAGTTTAATAGCAATGACTTTAATTTCTTCACTGATAAAATAGATAACATCAGAAATACAACAACCAATGTAGATTCTACTGTGTCTAATATGTCAACTTCTTTTGTCACACCTAAAGAAAAAACTGCAGTGCTTTACAATTAAAGGACAGGAAGAGTTAAATAAACTCATCACTGTCTCTAAACCAACAACATGCATATTAGATCCTGTACCCACTAAATTACTAAAAGAATAGTTACCTGTGGCAGAAGAACCGCTTCTCAATATTATCAACCCATCGTTATCTTTAGGTCCCTAAACCATTCAAGCTGGCGGTTATTAAGCCTCTTATTAAGAAACCACAACTAGACCCTAGTGAGCTGGCAAATTACAGACTCATTTCTAATCTTCCATTTATGTCTAAAATTTTAGAGAAGCTGTATCTGCTCAACTGTGCTCATTCTTGCAAAAAAATGCTATCTATGAAGAATTTCATCAGGTTTCAGGCCCCATCACAGCACAGAAACTGCACTTGTTAGAATCACTAATGACTTGCTTCTTGTGTCAGACCAAGGCTGCATCTCATTGCTAGTTTTACTTGATCTTAGTGCTGCGTTCAACACTATAGATCATGACATACTAATAGATCAACTACAAAACTATGCGGGTATCCAAGGGCAGGCTTTAAGATGGTTTAGATCCTATATGTCCGATCGCTACCACTTTGTTTATTTAAATGGGGAGTCATCTCAGTTATCACAAGTATAGTATGGGGTGCCACAAGAATCTGTCCTAGGTCCTCTACTATTTTCTGACACTCTCTCTGTTTAAATCTAGACACATCTTTTTAGCCAGGCATTCAAAAAATGCATCTCATAAACTTTTCCTGCAGTTATATCTGATCAAATGTTCATTATTAATCTTTTAGCTCTGGTTGAACAAATTGTTCTTTTCTTAGTTTGAACAGCAGCTACACTAATTATGTTCCTATTTGTTCTCTGTTTCTGCCATGGGATTGACATCCCGTGGTAACTAGGAACTCCAGTCTGGATCCAGAACACTTAAGAAGAGTTAATGCCAACCCCTCAGAGGACTTCAGATGATGCCAACCCTGAAACAACATGTCATTAAATGATCTTTACCACACATCTCTGCCATATGTACATCAACTTGACATAGTCACCGCTAGTATGTCATGATCTATAGTGTCGAACGCAGCACTAAGCTACTAGTAAATATATTGTAAACACTTTAATTTGGTGTAAAGTTGCTTTGCAACGATATGTATCGTGAAAAGCGCTATACAAATTTGTTTGAATTGAATTTAATTGAATTGAAATAACGTAGAGAGAAAATTTCTATGTACAGGGTGGGCCATTTATATGGATACACCTTAATAAAATGGGAATGGTTGGTGATATTAACGTCCTGTTTGTGGCACATTATAAGTGGTCAGAAACTTGTAAATAACTCATGAAAGAATAAAGTTACATTAAAACCAAGCACACCATTGTTTTTCTTGTGAAAATTCCCAATAAGTTTGATGTGTGATGTATCCATATAAATGGCCCACCTTGTATTCTTGTTCCTGTTTGCAATAGCATTGCATACTGTGCTGTAACATGTTGTAGTACTGCTGTACTGGACAAAGCTGGTAAAATGACGTGACCCTCTCATGACTGTATGCTCTGCTCACATGCTCTGATAATAATAGTTTTGTAGGACTATACATTATTTTGATAATTAGTCAAAAAAATTATATCTAATTCTGTTTCATAGAACTGAATAAAATAAAAATATTATAATATATTGAGATTTAATATTCATATATTTTCTGTCCAATTTTATTTTTACTATTTTAATGAACATGGTTATTTTATTGGCTTGTAATTTTTTTTTTTTTTTTATTCAGTATCATTAACATTACTGAGTTAAATTAAAAAGTCTTACAAAATGACTATATTAATTAATAAAATTATCAATAATTGTTACAAGGCAGTTTCAGTTTCAGCCAAGAATGTTCATTTCGGTACATCCCTAGATTTTTATGTAAAAAGAAACATTTTCAGGCTGATACAAGACCCCACATATGTAAATAATTGAACACAAAATTTCAGCATATTTTATTACCTCAAGACGACTCGCAGTACCCGCTGCAGCTGTCTGTTATCAGTTGTAGTGGTTTTTGTAATTTAGCCGAGTTAAATTATGAATGAATGACGCATAGTAGTTCTGCTCTAAGCATGGACAAGTTTTTGAAAAGACAACAAGTGGCAGGTAAATGTAAAGTAGAGGATGAATCTACTTCAAAGATCACAGCTACAACAGAGAAGAAAATATGAGAAAATCTGTTAAAAAAAACAATGAATGCTATTACATAGTACAAAAAATAATACATAGTAAAGCTGCCTGCTTTACTTTTAATGTTTCTACTCTAAAAGTGACTAGTTCCTTTTTTAGTTTTTTTTTTTTCAGTAAGTTGTCACACACTGAATTTTAATTATTATGTTTCAAATTAAATCTGAAGTTGTGTTTATGTTTATGTGTCAATGCAGGGGTGGGGCTTGAATTTTTTTTATTCTGGAAAAGTGGGGCCCGGCAGAAAAAGTTTGGGAACCACTGCCTTAACCATTGCAATCATGTGCTCAACATTGGATTCAATGCACAATGCTGTAAAACATGTTGTAAAAACACAATGCTCTTTACAGAGTGCTCACTAAAAATATGCACAGGAATGTTTGAAAGCAGCTGTTCTGTTTACACTAAGGGGGTAATAGCTACTGCCCCTTCTCTTATTTATAAGCTAGGCTGCATGGATGGGCAGGGAGTTTTTGCCCAGAACAGAACCATACTGCTAATTCAAACTGTACTGTCAATAGGGCTGTGATGGTCGCAATGACAACCGCACCACTATAGTAGTCGATTGCCACTGCAGAGGTCTGTTGCCACCAGCAGTAGTGCACGTGATAGCACACACTCTATAACAAGCATAAAATGCAGTGTTTCTGCTACATTCATTCTGCCAGTGCCAGTGTTTAGTGTTCCACGTTCAAGCACACACAATAGACTAAAGCTTGCCACAAAACATCGGCAAAAGTAATTACCATGAATGTGTCAGGGGGAAATAGTAAAGAGATATTCAAATTGTTTATTAATAAACTAGTATTTTCAGAGTCAGTGTCACAAAGATGAAGTTGATGCTCCTGACTTGCCATCTGGTCATTGAACATGCCTTTAGAGAGAAATGCATCTTTATGAATTACATAATAAGTTTTGTTTTTGATTTGAATTATTTCATTTTAAAGTAGCAAAGTAGGCTAATAATTTAAAGCTCTCTATAAGTTTTAAATGTTTGTGTATTTTTGATATTATTAACTGAAATTATTGGATATTGGGTTTGGTATTTGAGCTGCTGTATGGGCAATACGTGAAGTGGACAGAAACAACTTACTTTGCAAGTCTCCATTACACAAAAATATACAGTATAGAATATAGACACATTAACTATACAAAAATATAAGAATATACACATAAATATACAAATATATATTGTGCAACAAACAAGGTAACAGTCAGTGATGTTAATGGGAAGTTCGTTTTTAAAGGGTCATGAAACCCCAGACTACTTTTTTTCTGAGATTTTAGCAGAGATGTTTGTGTTGCACATCATAGGAGACAATGTTAGCATCTGTTCATTTTAATTGTTGGAGAAAAGTGGTTCATTTTGAGCTTTTTGCAAAATTGTTGTGTTCCATGCTTAAAATCTACATCGTGTTGACGTCACAGTTTGTGACACAGTTGTGATCATCATAGTTTGTGACGCGGTAAAGGACTATAGTACTTCAATGACACGTCAGTGTCTCATAATTATTCATGAGACTGTGTGTTCTTATCCAATCAGAAGACGCTTTGCTTAATTATTCACAACAGCATGTGTGACAGACACTTCAGACTGTGAGATTGTGTACATTAACTGTGAGAAACGTTCATGGATTGAAGGAGAATGTTTGTTTTTTCTTTGTAAGAGTTTGGCACAAATGTGATTCATTCAGTGAGTGTAACTGGTTTCACAGCTCCTTGATGCAACCCATCAAAAGGCTTCAAAACACCGCAAAATAAGTTATAGAAGTTATTATAAAAGCAATTTCTGTGCTTGATTTCATACTCCTGTACATCTCCCAGACAGCAGAAGTGTGAAGAGGCTGTGCTGTGGATGTGTATTGTCCCTGATGATGTTGTGGGTCTCATGATGACCCTAGTGCTGTAAATATCCTGAAGTGATAGGAAGGTTACTCCACAAATGAACTGTGCACTTTTTAACAGTGTTGGTCAAGCTACTTGGAAAATGTTACTGTTCATTAAATGAAGCTTCACTACACTGAAGATATCCTCCTGGGAAATGTAGCAAGCTAAGCTACAGTAACACAGCAAAAATTATTTTGTAATTTTTGATAAAAAAAAAAAATGTAATTTTTATATTGAACCAACTTTATTTCAAGTCAGTGCTCACCAGTGTTAATTTTGACAGCAAATTCTGATTTAGTCTTAGTCTTTGGAATAATACACCATTTAGTTTTAGTCCTATTTTAGTCATCTGAAATCTTTTAGTCTTAGTCTAGTTTAGTTGACTAAATATCATAAGAGTTTTAGTCTTAGTTTAGTCTTAAGTCTTTTAGTCTTAGTCTAGTTTTAGTAGACCAAATATTAGCAGATTTTTCTCCATAATTCACGTAATTGTAAGTATATTACAATATATGGAAGCATATAGAGAATACAGGCACATATCTAATTGTTGTAATAAAAAACATTTATTTTATTAAAATAATTTTTTTCACAAAAATAACCATAAGACCTGCTCTCCCTGAACAATATACATGCTCCCTGAAAAAGATATGCATTGTCCCTGAATTATATGATATTGTATAATTTATATAAAACTTCATATGTGAAGTTTGACCAGATGTCAAGACCAAGCTCTGACATTTCTGTCTGTCTGTCTGTTCATGAGACATACCGCTGCCCTCGGACCGCGTGCACAAAACGTTAGCGTGTTGCTAACGAGCAAAGTCAACTTAAATTAACCAAAGCTTTGTAACCAAGACTGTGCAACCAAGTATAATGTATAACTAAATATAATGTATAACAAACGTCCTCATAACTTGAAAACCGCGGCTTTTGAAAATGGCTTTGCCAAAATCAACCTGCCCTCAAAAGATTCGCTCTGATTGGATTTCCCCACAAAAGGGAAGTTCTTATTGGATCTCTTCTCCATTCATCCCGCCCCAACATTTTCCTCTCGTTTTTATTCGTTGACTAAAGTGTCAGTTAAATTTCGTCATCGTCTTTGTCATCATATCTGACATTTTATTTAGTTTTTATTTAGTTTTCGTCTGTAAAAAATGTTCGTTGACGAATATTTTTCGTCATAGTCTTCGTCAACGAAATTAACACTGATGCTCACAGTATCAGTATCATGTACATGTAGTATGATTTACCTCATACTGTGACATAGGAAAAATACATTTTTGCTGCCGGCCGGAAATGACCCAAACTGCTACCTTTTCAGAAATTAAAAAAAACAAACCCCACTGTCTTTTAATTAACAATAAACACTTTGTCAAAGCTGGTTTGTGGCTTCATTGTATACAGATACATTTATATGTGGGAGGAATAATAAGGTTTGATTGACACTTTGAGGAGCCAATGGAGTTACGAGGTTTAGTGGCGTCACTTACTGATCCAGGATCAGTGATCCTTAGCAGTTATTTTTCTGATTTGAGTTTGAGACTCAGAAATGCCTTGAAAAATGTAGCTTTTGTTGACGCTCCCATGTTACTTGATCAAAAAAAGAGCTTTACTACTGAAAAGCTTTTTGATTCAGAAAACATTGACACTAACACCATGCTATTGAGAAATGTAGTTAAACTAGTAGACCAACACTGCTTTTTAATCATGTGCTGGAGAGCTTTCCTGTCCTGAACTGTGCAACTTCCACACCACTTTCACCTGTACATCTGTAAAAGTTGCTGAGGATTTCGCTTCCCATGCCAAATTCTGAGGGAGAGTGTCGGTCTGAGGGTGAAGAGAGTCTCTGTTATTGCTGAGTTGTAATCAATAAAAAGCATTTGCACATGTGTGTCGTTACCCTCCAAATGTGTGAGTGCTGTGTGGATGACAGTGTTGACAGCATCATCAGTGGCCCGATTTTGTCAATATGCAAATTTTAATAAGTCTAAGGTGGCTGGAATGGTCCTTTTTATATAGGACTTGACTAGCAAACCCTGACTGCCCATCCGGGATGTCATCTGGGCTGCCAGATGTAATATCCCCCCAGAATCAGACTATAATGTCTCTTGGTCTTCCTGATTGATTTGCATAGTTTGAATCTGGCCTTTTTGTATTCCTCAAAGTCACCTGATCAAACACGGTGGAGTAAGTGTGTAGCACAGCCTGCACCTCACAGTTGGGGATCACACCTCACTCGGGACAATCCCCCAGCTCCTTGATAAGGAGGTGCAACTCTACTTAATCTCTACACAATCTCTGGATTGGATGGACCAATATTTCCTTTCTTTTTCTCTTTTTAAGAAGAAAGAGGACAATACATTTTGTATTGTTCTGTGATTTTTTTTTTTAATACGCATCAGACTCAATATGTAAGGTTTCTGTGCATGATTAATTTTTAGGATAACAAATACAAAAAACATAAATAAATAAAATAATATATTAAAAATAACAGACTCAATGTTCAAGTGTCAGACTTTTGGACCTGTTTTTCTTTGTTTTACCCCCCCGTCTTTATTCCTGAGTTTCCTTATTTGGTAATTTTCCTGTTCTTGTTTAGTTTGATTGCTTTATCCTATGCACCTGTGTTCCTAATTACCCCTTGTCAGAGATTTTCTTAGTATAGGGAGATGAGAGGGTCTGTATTAGTTACTATGGACCTTTTAGCTCTCTTCCTATATCCGGTAAGCGAAGCAGTGTATCCCCACTTCCGGTCCCATCGCAACGCAATGAAAACTAATGGGAGAATCCTCTCTTTCCTTTCTTTCGCTGGTGTTACTGCAGTGTGTTTGGCTGCTTTTATTCTAAACGATGACACACTGCCTCAGTTTTCGCAATTTCCTGACACAACACGGATGAGATGCGTGGGATGAATTAAGGTCCTTCTTAAATATTACGGGGGAGCACGTTCGCGTGGAGTATACACTTCGAAACTGAGGATGTTTAGGCCTACATCTCATATCACCTGCTGAAATGTTCCTATTAATATATTTGTCTTCCAAATGTGCATTCTGGATAATAAATTAATTTAACCTGCTGCAGTCAATGGGTCTTCTCATTAGCAACGTCTTTCTCGTCATATTTTATACCTGTTTACATTAAAATATATTATAAATAAACACCCTTACAAAATTAACCATGGATTACTATAGTAAATGTAGTAACCATGTTATATTTTATTTTTTCCGCAGACTGATTTCATTTGTATTGCCATAGTTTTACTACACATACTATGGTTAATTTTCGTAAGAGCGGTATTACAATAGATGAATGAATGCGCGGGCGTTGCCTTAAAGAAATAACAATGTTGAACATTTTAGCTAATTAATCTTAGACAGTATAAGGCATTGACAGTGTGATTTGAGTGTTAATTAAGAATTTCGGCATAAACGTGAATTACATACAGTGCGATGTCTGTGAATGAAAAATGACAGAATAAAGACAAAAATTTCATACAAATGAATAAATATGTTGATTCTGATTTTATTCATCAGGTTTCACACACACTGCAGCACTGACGCACTGTGGTGAAATCACGCATGTTTATAAGCCATGGGTTTCTCAGATCGGTACGTTGGATTAAAACTACAAGTTCCTTTGAGTTTGGAAAATTCTGTGCACGGTAATCATCAGAATATTTCTTCGCCTGTCTCTGAAAATGTCCGGATTTTGAAATCATCCTGCAGATGCTCATTTTAACAGGCTTTTGTTCAACTAGGTGATTACAGCATATTGAAAAATATACATAACCTGAAGAATCGATACACTGCTTCGACAAGGTGAATGTTGTGAATGTGAATGTTACTGAGTGAATGTTACTGAGCTCAATCTCTCCAGTTTACAGTGTGAATCCTTCTGTGTTTTTTTATTTGATTCAAACTAAGGTTTAGGATCTATGATGATCATAATATTGAAGAGGCATTTAGTTTCTAATAGTTTGTTTTGAGTCACGTTAGTTTTGTATGAGGGCAGGCACTGCTTCTACTTCTTTTACTTTATTTTATTTATTTAATGCCTCCATTCTTTATTCTCTAATGCAGGGATGTCAAACTCTGGTCCTGGAGGGCCACAGCCCCGCAGAGTTTAGATGCAACCCTAATTAAACACACCTGATCCAGCTAATCAAGTGCTTCAGGCTTAATTGGAAACTGCATAGTATGTGTGTTGGAGCAGGGTTGGAACAAAACTCTGCAGGGCTGCGGCCCTCCAGGAACTGAGTTTGACACCCCTGCTCTAATGAAAGGCTGATTTCTGCATTTACACACTTACTATAAAAAAAAAAACCTTACAAAATGTGACCAATATGGCAAAACCAGTGCACTGCTTTAAACAATATAACTTAAGACCTGCTGTCGTAAAATAAATAAACTTTAACTGTACTAACTGTAGTTTCTCCAGCTTGAATTGTGTGTTCATCAGTAGATCACTGATCACTTTCACTCCAGAGTCTCCTAGTTTATTCCTGCTCAGGTTCAGTTCTTTCAGGTGTGATGGGTTTGATTTCAGAGCTGAAGTCAGGATGAGACACTGTTCCTCTGTAATTCTGCATCTACACAGACTGAAAACAGAAAGAGAAAAGACAATGAATCAGATCTATGATTACTAATGTGTTTTTCATCTTCCAGCAGACGTTTGCTGACAAATAAACAGTGATATCTGTGTGCAGGTAACATGAAGAAAGATTACACATAGTTCATTTAAACATACTACAAACTACACAAAAGTATGCAAAGGTTGAAAATCAGCTAAATTACCCATTAAGACAGGCGTCACCACACTCAGTCCTGGAGGGCCGGTGTCCTACAGAGTTTTGCTCCAACCGTAATCAAACACACCAAGGTCTTAATACTGTAGGTTTACTTGAATCTTCCAGGCAGGTGTGTTGAGGCAAGTTGGAGCTAAACTCTGCAGGACACCGGCCCTCCAGGATCAAGTTTGGTGACCCCTGCATTAAGATGTGAGCTATTTATCCAAGTTACGAGGTTTCACTTGATAACATTAACTACATTAGTTAACATGAACTGATGATAAACAACTAGTACAGCATTTAATCACCTTAATCTAAGTTTCAACATTTACTAATACAGTTTTTGAATTCAAAAGTTTTCTGTTAATTAGTTAATACACTGTGAACTGACATGAACATATATTAGATATGACATTAGATATGTTTAATAGCTAATGTTAACAAATGAAATTGTTACTGTCTACTACTGTCATAAATCACTTTAGTCTCACAGATCAATGTTCAAACATACTGTAGACTAAACAATTACTAAACAAGTCAACAACAAAGACTGTCTGCATTTTTTGTTTGTTTTTTTGCTTTTTTTGTTTGTTTGTTTTTTTGTTTTTAATAGGGAAAAAATATGTCCTTACACTGACGACATTCAAACACTTTTGCTTTAGTGCTGCACTGATCAGGACACTTGAGGCAGATACTGATCACTGTTTCTTAAAATGTTCTTGTTCCATTTTTAAAATTTACAGTATATGCTGCACCAAAATTAGACATTTTACATTTTGTGAAACACACGCTTTAAATTAAAAGCAGTTGTGAATAGTTGTCAAAAAAGCAAAATGTTATTCTTGAAAAATCAGTGCTCAATATTAATAATTTTATAAATCCAAACATTTTGTGAAAAATTATTTGGTGGGGGACAAATAAAACTGTAGCACTAAATCTGGTAAAATGTTACACATTGCTGTTTGCATTGTGTTATAAAAGGCTTCTATGAATATATATATATATATATATATATATATATATATTTATTTTTATTTATATTTATTTCTACATAAATATATACTAAAACACTTTTTTTAATAAGGCATCAACATATGATAGATAAAACAAACTGTACAGCACAAAATGTTCAGAGTATTTATTTAAGATATATTTATCTTTGCTATGCCATGTTTTGTTCTGACACAAAACAAAACAACAAAACAAACAAACAAAAAAACTGCAAGATATATGCAAATACGCTTTATAGACATTTATCTACAATTTAAGTATAATAATGGGAACACTGAATGATCTTGGAGAGAGTTTTACTGAGTTGACTGTTGTAACTGAACACGATCAGAGTCTATATTTATTAGAGCAAAGGACGTCCAGCACGTGTGGGTCACCGAGGGTGAGAAATCACAATGTATATAGTGTTCTTCTAGTCATGAGCTAATGTAGTCATGACTGACATTTACATTGTATACTTAGTTAGGCATGAAGTAAGGTAGCTGAATCACGAATCAGGAAATTACCCCCTTTCCTTGTCTGATCTTGTCTAGGGCTAACTGAGATCATCAGCCAGTTCATGGATCTCTCTCCTAATGAGCTGATGATCTCAATCAGGTGTGTTAAATAAGGGAGACATGCAAAATGTGCAGAGCAGGATTGAGAACCACTGGTCTAGAGTATAAGAAGTGCACATCTGACAGGCTTCTCCACTTCTCCTTTCTCTCTGCTCTTACTCTCTCACTCTGACTGATGGGTGCGGCTAGTTCTCTTATAGACTTATTCTTCTCACATTTATATGATTTATGGTTTATGACTTTATAGGTTTATAGATTTATAGATTAAACATAGAAGTTAGACTAACTTAGTTTGATTTAGACTGATTGAGAACACCTTAAATTAAATTTATGTTATTTAGTTTATTTGTGAAATGATTGGATTGAACATGCTTATTGAAATTTCATTTTATTTTTTTAGTTTCAAGTTATGGTTCTTCTGTTACTCATTTGCATTTCTGAAAACTTATAAATAAATATGTAATTTCTCCGACCCACCCCGTCTGATGTGGATTCAATTTTGCATCACCGACAGATGCAGCAGAGAAAAGTGTTTACATGAACGTTATTGTAAGGATTTAAATATTCATCTGTACCTCACATTAAGCTATCGAATACCTTCAGAAGACTTGGAATATTGTGCACAAAACATTGTGCTTTTAGTGCTTGTATGTCTTTTGTGTGGTTTAACAGTAACACAGAACAGTAACACAATATCAGATTTAGATCAGCCCTGTCTGACTGGTATACCTGCAAGGAATAATAGTTTTAAAAACAAGCTCTATTAATTGCAAAATTTTTCTTTGAACATTTGAATACACAAATAAATTGATAAATATTCGAAAACAAAGTCTAATAGAGTGATTTGAAAGAAACTAGAGTGACAAACTCAGGAGAACAGAAATGTCCCACAGAACAGAAGAGCAAAACCTCACTAGATCATGATTTTCAGTTTACAAATACAGAGTGTGCAATTACAAGCCTCAAGATCTTTCAGAAGGAGTGAGAGAAAACTGGCTTGTGAAACTGATTTTTTTTTTGATCATCTGGAGACTCACAGACCTGCTGTAGAGATACAGTGATAGATTGAATCTGAGCTTGATGACAATTAAACTACAGTGTGTTCAGAAACGTTTAAATAATTTGACTAAAATGCTATCTAGAAGGCTATCTATCCAAGACTGTAAAGGGTCTAAAAATAAGTGTGAAAGAAAAATTCATTTTACTTATCTATGTGCTTATGGAATATTGTGTAATATTGCTTTATTTAAACCTGCTATAAGAATGACATAAGAGAAGGGTGTTAGGGCCCTAAATATAAAAATTTGATTCTTGAGAGTATGACGTAGCAGAATGTATTTATCTGACTCTTACTACGTGTGGAAAGTTACCAGTTAGGAGATGTAACCTTGTAGGCTAGGTATAAATTGGAGTGAGCCCTCCCTTAGTCGCACTCTGCAGTAACCTGTGTTTCTGTATGACTGTCTGACCTTCTTTGCAAAGAATAAATTTATAAAAGTCATTTGACTGAGTTTGCCTCTTACTTTTAGTGAGAGTCGGTTCGATTTTGCCACAACATAATGCAATTGCAATTGTCTGTATGTATGTGCTGTACTTGTGGCAGAATTTACAATAAAGCTGACTTTGACTTTGATCATCAGTACAACAAAACCTGCAGCATCTGATCATTATGATGCAACAAATTGTCCAGATTATTGTATTATGTACATCATTTATTTATTTTACATCATTTCATCACATCTCACCTCAGTATCTTAAGTTGACAGTTTGGATCCTGTAGTAAATCATTGAGCTCCTTCACTCCTGATTGTCCAGGATCATTTCCTGTGAGATCCAGCTCTATCAGGTGTGAAGGGTTTGACCTCAGAGCTGAAGCCAGAGCTTTATAACCTTCTTCAGTGATACTGCAGTCTGAAAGTCTAGAACCAGAATAACAAATGACAGAGGGGCAAAGTCAAAGATGCTTCAAGAGAGGCTTGATGCTTTTAGACATACAGTAATTGCTTACTTTTATTAGGTTATGGATTTGGATATATATTCAGACATTCTCAAATACTACTTTTTGTCAAGTTTTAAGTATATTCTGTTTAAAAAAAGATAATGTTCAGTTTTTGCATTATTTTTACTGCAGTCACACCTGAACATAGAGAAAGCATTTTGTTACACAACATAAAATTTCAGTAAAAATGGAAGAAAAATTTACAGGAATTCTTTATCAGAGCTTAATTCATGTGGGTCTGATCTGATTCAACCTCTTATTCGAGTCTTCTGACAGTTTTACTATTTTTTTATAGTCACCAGTTCATTTGTGTGATGTATTATTGTGTGTGTACAGTGATTGAGTCTGTTTTGCACTCATGATGTTTAACTGCTTCCTTGCTGTGTGTTACTGGTTACTGGGACCAAAATTGCCACAACGACAGCAATGGTAAATTATGACCTTGATAGGACTTTTTTTTTCCTGGAAAGAAGCTCATAAATCCTACAAAAGTTATGTGAAAGTCTAAAACTGCAGAAAGTCTTGTGTGAGGGGTACGTTTAGGGCAGGGGTTGTTGTAAAAGTTTCCTTGTTCAAAATAAATTGCTCTGAAGAGTGGTTTGGTTTGAACAGCAGCTACGCTAATTATTATCCTATTTGTTCTCTGTTTCTGCCATGGGACTGACATCCCGTGGTAACTAGGAATTCACAAGCTCCAGAAGAAGAGATGATGCCAACCCCTCAGAGGACTTCAGATGATGCCGACCCTGAAACAACATACAGCACTCCCAAATTTTGCTACTAATTTATAGTGTTCTTTGTCTGTTTGATTACATCATTATTGATCTTTACCACACATCTCTGCCATATGTACATCAATTTGACAATCACCACTTTAGTAAGCTACTACTAAATATATTGTAAAAACTTAAATTTGCAGTAAAGTTGCTTTTGAATGATATGTATCATGAGAGGCACTATACCAATAAATTTAATCGAATTTGAATTGAAGAGGTTTTGAAGTCAGATAGACCTTTATTAACAAGTTAACAAAAGGCTAAGTAATGTTTGAACGTCACTCCAGAGTCTCATCTCAAACACACATATAAACATCCTGAAGGTGTTTGCAGTACTACATATATGCACCGTTTTTTTTTGGACAAGCTTTTTTTTTTTTACCATATATGAGCTCCTGAAGGTTGATCAATAGCTGTCATGTATTTCTAGCTCCTGAACAGGTTCTTTCCATACATGAGTGTTTTTCAAGCTTTAAATAGTTCTCTTTGCTCTAAGCTCACTGCACAGAGTTACTACACATAGTCAGATGATAATAGTAGAATATTTTTCTCTTATGCATAGGCATAATTCTATGTTTCATATTGATTCAAGATTAATGAAAATATTCTACAGGGTAGGCAAGTTCGGTCCTGCAGAGTTTAGCTCCAACCCTAAAAAAAATCTGTTTGACTAGTGTTAGAGCTAAACTCTGCATGACAGCAGCTCTCTAGGACCTCCCTGGTTTAGGGGTAGGGTTGGGGTAAGGGGATAGAAGATACAG
>NW_026129224.1:0-84581 GCF_022985175.1 Labeo rohita
CAAAATCCGGGAAGATCATGATATTGTTGTTTTCCCAGCTCAAATTGCCTTTAATCCTCGCTGCACGTAAAACGAAGTCCCTGTCGGCAGAGCGAAGAAATCTTGCCAGTATCGGCCGGGGTCTGTCTGTCGAGCTGGGACGTTGACTGGGAGATCTATGTGCACGCTCTATTTCGAGTTGCCGGCCCGACGAGTCAATCAAATTCGGGATAAGGCCGTCCAGAAATCTCACAGTATCCTGGCCTTCTTTTCCTTCAGGTATTCCGACGATACGGATATTGTTGCGTCTGCTCCGGTTTTCCATGTCTTCCACTTTATCCCATAACTGGTCCAGCTCGAGTTTGGTAGCAGGTGGATTAGCTTTTAGCTCTTTCTCGGCCCCCTCCAAAAACTCCACTCGTTTTTCAACCTCATCCAGTCTTGTAATGAGGGCGGATAGTTTGGCCTCCACCGACGCGGTAGTTTTCCGTATCTCCGCAATTCCATCCATATCGCCTGAGATTTTTGTCAGAATTGTGTAAATGTTGGCGATGTCATGACTCCCATCAAGAGGCTCGGTGGCGGGTTCGGGATCGGCTAGCCCCCGGCCATCTTGATCCTGAGAAGCGTCTGGCGCGTGTGAACGTAAGTGCCTTTTTATATCCCCACAGGCCGAGGACTTCGGATTTTTTGACATTATTTCGTTCAAGTATCACCTTAATGTTCGAATAATTACAATTCTCACCAGTTCAAGATAATTAACAGGATAATTGTAGCAAACTGAAGCGGAGCTCGCGATTAAGCTGCCTCCTCTCGCATCGCGTCACGTGACTCCTAAAATGAAATTTTTTAAAGAAAGACATCAGATGGATTTAGCTGGTTTTGCATCTGAACTCTTCAAATGCTGTTCCATCTGAAAGCACGCACATGATGGACATTTATTACTGATTACAGAACCGGCTTTACTGACAAGATGCGCATGGATATCACATGTGATTTATTGTGCAGCCCTACTGTACACGGCACGTTATGAGCCACCACAGTGGTAAATGTGGGTCCTGTAACAACAGTAAATTAACACGGTAAGTTCAGTAACCCAAATTTTCCCTGCTGTAAAATCAGAATGCCTTTGCTTTGAATGCATTAAAAAAAATCACTGTATCTCTGACACTGGTCTTCAATGTTTCTTTCCACACTTGTCTCTCTTTATCATTATGCACTCCGTAATGCCAAAAAGGGTTGTTTGACAACATTAAATTAACATGGTAACCTAACTTTTTTAAACTGTGCAGGCTGGAGGATCTGGAGTTGAACTAGGGATGTAAAGATACGAAAATTTCTTATCATGATTATCAGTATTATCACAGTATTGTTAAAATGTGCTGGAAATATTCAGAAAGTACTGACATTTCACCACCTTTTGTATTTAAATTCAACAAAAATTAAATAAAATTACTTTTTGTTTGCATAAACACTAAAACAATAACATTTCCTATGATGACTGGATTTTAAATGAGAACATGACTGACAACATTTTATTTCATACGAAATGTTCAAATAAAATTGAAAAGGTTTCATAACATTGTAAACCCCACATTTTAGCCTTTAAATGAAGAAAAGGGTTAAGTCAAAATGATATCTGATAACAAATGTTCTGATTCATAAATATTTCTAGATACCTATCTGAATTGTTTAAATGTATAGAACCCACATAAGCTTGTTTTTCATCAACCAGTCAAAATGTACAGCAGGGCATGCAAATTCAGTCAATTTTTTTGGCCAGACAAAAACTGCACACGGGCTGTTACATCTAACAGTACATGTAACTCTGTAAATCCACTCTCCGACACTAGATGGCGCTTACGGAAAAGCTGAATCGCAGCGGTTTCCCATAACCTCCGTGGAATAAACAGCATTAAAGAATTAAGTATTACAGGGAGCAAAGATGAAAACAAAATGCCATCGAATATTTTCTAAAAACAGTCAGAGCAGACGGTTTTAATGATAATTAAATATGAAATGGTAATACTAACCGTGGAGAGTTTATCAAGATTTATCATTAAACAGGTAATCGTTCCATCCCTAAGTTGAACAGTGGAAGAAGAAAAGAGGTCCAAATTTGCAACTACACTTTGCCCAAGCAGGTTTACTCATTTCCAGCACTTGGAAGTTCACGTTTTTCTCTTGTCTCTACTATCACACATCTTTTGAATATCATTTTATTGATTGTACCTATCAGTATTCATCTTGTCCTTTTTCTTGATCCAGGTCAACATGAAAACATTATAGAGAAGCGAGACTTGCTGCTGCCCTCTCTCTTTTGAGAATGGGTCTCAACTGCTAGTCCTTGGTGACATTAACATCCACCTGGACCAGGGATGGGCAACTAGCGGTCCATGTGCTGAATACTGCCCACTTTAGGGTCAGAAATGAACTTTTCCATTAAGGAGCAGTATTTGCCCCCTGGAATTTATTTCCAGGGGCATTCGTGAAGGCAATTTTTATAATCAACTTATTATAATCACCATACTATTTTGTCTTTAATGTCAAATACCCAAATACTTTAATCAATTAAATAAAATGTTGTCAATAACAATAGACTGTTTAAAATTGTAGCCTTATCTAATCTAAATTATACATGTAAAAAAACAGGAGCTCATAGTACTGTAATATTATGACAAAAATTATTATTGTAGATTATTGCTCATAATATTGTAATGATTATTAATATTGATATAGAAAAAAAAATTATAAAAACGTTTTTGTTTTGTGTCTGCATTTTGGGCACTTCACATTCTGGCTTCACAGACAAACATGTCTGTCCATGACATTAGTCTAGTCTTGTGCACATTATGCAAAACCTGTTATAATCACTGAATCTACAAAGTTAATCTTTTAGCTATTTAGTTATCTGCACTGTGTTGTTTATAATGTGAGAATTTGCAAGTGTGCGCAATCAACACAGAATTTTTAGCGCTAATCTAAGCGCCTTCGAATGGCGCATTTTCAGCACTGCCTAATCTAAGTGCCTCTGATTGGTGCATTTTCAGAACTGCCTAATCTAAGTGTCTCTGATTGGTGCATTTTCAGCACTGACTAATCTAAGTGCCTCTGATTGGCCAATGCATTCCTAAATTCAAAAGAAACACGTTTGATTAGTTATAAGGCTCAATGTTGCACAAATCAGCACGTAAAAGCAATCTGATCCAGTGTGAAAGAATTTTAGTGTAATTACGCGAATTGACACTTTGTATTCATTTTCACATTTGATTTTGATCGTGGCAACCAGAATACATTGTTTAATACTGTGGAGACATTTTTTGGCTCTATGTCTTGAATTTATGGGACATTTCTGTAAATTTTGGTGGCCTTTTTGCTATAAGCCCTCATATACTTCCCTGTAGATTAGGATGTTAATAATATCTCCAGAGATTGCTAGTTTTCATCTGATCCCTGTATTAATAACATAATATTCACCAAAATAAGCAATAAGAAACAAAATATTGACAATTAAAACTGTTTTCCAATCAATGTGATCTATTTACCGAGTTCAAGGGGTCATCCATATGTTTGGTTTGTTTGGAAACAAAATTTGTAAATAAAGATTTTAATTTAAATTGCCATTACCACGCTGCTCACAAAAAGAAGTATACACCACTTACCATATTTAAAAGATTTTACTTTTGATTTAAAACCCATAATGTTTACCAAAAGCATGAAAGATATGCACAAAATTAAGTTTTTATCATATTTTTTTTTATTATTTATTTATTTATTAGCCCAATACAATTTGGAATAACTATATTTTGAATTAATGATTTTTTTTTTTAACTGTTCTCCTAGGTTGTGTTACAAATGTTTTGTAAGTAATCAAAAATAGGATCTATGCGGATTTGTTTGTATTAAACAAAATTTAAATTTACAGACAATGCACTTGAAATATTCGCATGTGCTTGTTGGGTCAGTTGACAACAAATTTGAAAATAGCATAGTAGCACAAGTTTTATAGTTAATACAATCTGTAAACTTATAGTTATTAAGTTAATTATGTAAAAAAAAAATCTGCATTGGATACATTGGAACTTTAAATCAGTAATTGTTCTTACATATATTGCAACATTAAAACAACAAAATTATTGGTATATTTAATTATAGATTTATATATTTACTTTACATATTTTAAATGTTACATTTATTGTTTTTTTTCTTTTTTTTTTTTGTAATTTTTTGGGTTTTAGTACTATAGATCTCCACAGTTGTCTCACAGTTGTACGTACTACGTTAATGCCGGTAACGCAGTGTGTAGTAGGCGAAAGTTTAGTAGGCTGGGCTTTTATCGGGAACATGATTGAGGAGGCTCTGATTGGTCTTTTATGCCGTCTAGTACACTGCCCTACTTCCCACTGGACTGCTGAATTCCTGCACACTGCTCTTACGGCGCACTGGCTGGTCATGGCGTTGCGGACTGTCCGAAACTTACCCTGTTTTTTAAGTGTACTCGGCGTGTTTCTCCTCAGCAGTGGCCCTTACCGGGTGTTCTCATGTCCGAGCCGCTGTTTGTGTTTCCGTACCACTGTCAGATGTATGCATTTAAACCTGGAATCAGTACCCGCTGTTCTTCCTCAGACAACAATCCTGTGAGTACACTGTTAGCTTTTTTTCCTCTGAGAGAAAAGAAACGGTCGTTAATGTACTCTTTGTGCTTACTCGCTTTGTTTTTTCCATCGTAAATATTACAAACTAGGCCACCTCGGATTACGTTGTTAGTATAATTATCACTGTTTATGTTTTTTGCATCGAGTCAGAGTTGCGCTCACCGGTTGCATACTAAGTACAGATGAGTTTGAGAGGCAGCGTTTGCTCTCTGTTCTGATTTACTTTCCTCATCTGGACGAGTCTTTGTTTCACGGACACAGCGGTTGTGCCTCACAACTTTAACCCTAACCCTACCTAGGCAGCATTTTGGGCGTCATAAACGTGATTCGAATCAGCTCGATACGGACTGTAGACACGCAGACTCAAATGCTGCAAAGCACCTTTGATGGCCAAAAACGCTGCACGTACTTATGATGCCATTAATTACCGGAGCATATGACGTGGGGCCTGTTCCAATACATACACACACTTGCGGACTTGGCCACTTGAAAGCGTGTGCACGCTACAGAAATTAAATGTGCAAGACTGTCCCAGGTCTGAAAAAATGCCAAAGCTAACGTACACTAAATACTAAACTGAATTTGACGCTGAGTGTATCTCAATCCCCATAAAAAAGGTACTTGTAACGTTTTATCTCAAAATTCAGGTCTACATCTCACAACTCTGTGTTTACATCATGCGATTCTATTTTTTTTTCTGCCACAGAATAAAAAAAGTAATATAGTAAAAAGGTACAAGTGACTCTTTTTCTAATAGTTGTGAGTTTATATCTCACAGTTCTGACTTTTGTTTTCAGAATTGTGAGATCGGAGTTTATATCTTGCAGTTTAGAATTTAGAATTGCTTCAGTAGTGCAGATAGAAATATGTGTATTTTGTAAAATGCTTTTATAACTTAGAAGTATCACAATGACTACATTGTGTTGTCTCTGTAAAAAAAGTTTTTTGGGTGTTCCATCTGGTAATCAAAAGTTCTACATGCCCACTTGAACACTTTGGCAGAATACTGGAAAAATGTAAGTAGACAAATGGACAAAAGAGACTGCAAGTGTGAGTATTGGGACAGGCCATTATAGAAATGCTGCATGTAGGGCTGCACGATTAATCGCACGATGTCGTGAGGCGCGTTTAGTCAATGAAGCCGGTACTTTGATTAGTAGTAAAGCTCCATCACGTGCGTTCAGCTGGAGCGGCAAGTAATACACAGAGCCGTAAAGCACTGACAAGCTACGCCAAAATCGCGCTCAAAATCGAATTCGATTTTGCGCGCGATTTTGGCGTAGCTTGTCAGTACCGGCTTCATTGACTAAACGCGCCTCACGACATCGTGCGATTAATCGTGCAGCCCTAGCTGCATGTTCCGATATGCTGTCTAGATAGGCAGCACACTAGGTTTTGAGTCATAGCCAGTGGCAGTCCAGATGAGTGGCTCATACTGTGTTCAGCTCACAGACTTCAGCACTGACATGGTTAACAAACCTTAGTGTTGACAGAGTTTTCAAAAAAAGGTCAAAACCTTTGCATGTGTGTTTTTCATTATATGTGGAAATTGAGTTGTTGGTTAAAATGAGTCATGATCATGCCATGTGTATGTGTGTTTGTGTTGGGTATTTTTGATTTTGACATTTTTTTTTTTTTTTTTTAATTTGTGTTACTGTTGAGAGTTACACGTTTTATAGCAAGGGTGCAACCAAACGCATGTTGGTGGATTATTAATCTGGATATTAAGGACAAATCAGTGTCCCCCTTAGTGTCTATATGTTTGTGTACTGTAGGACATTAAAGGGCTATTAAATTGCATAGTATTTTACATCAGGGTGGGAAATAATGTACTTCGTAGGGCCACATAATTTCAGCAATATGCAGTGCTTTGTCAGAAATGAAAAGGAACTGTAAAATGTTCAATTGATTACAATTTTTAAGAAGAATTAAATTGTTAATCATTTGAATGTCACAAATTTTGATAATAAATTTGTATTAAATTGTAAATCCAGAAAAATTTATAGACAACGCAGGATTTCTGAAAAAAACAAAACAAAAAAATTCTTAAGGCTTTTTTATTCTAAAAATATTAATACATTGTCAAATTGCTATGGTTTTATGAATTCAGTGAATTATAAATACTTTTTGAATATTAAAATATAATTTAAAAAATAATAAAACAAAATAAAATAAAATAAAATAAAACAGAAAAATTAAAACACGAATTTGGGAAGAATAAAACAGAATTTAAGGACAAATAGAACAAATTTCATAGGACCATATAAATGTGATTTTGGTTCATTTTTAACAAATTGTTACTATTGTATAAATTCCATGATTTAAATGAATTAGACATGCTTTTTATTACTAAACTTTGACCTAATTATGCAAAAGTGGAGTCTTGAAAAATGAACCAATTTCATTGAGCTCTGCTGACTACATATATCACTTCTTATGGTTTAAAGTGTTGCCTTTGAGGCTTTCATGTAATTGCAGCAGTAACAGCATTGTGTTACACAGTCTCTCCTGACTGAATGAATGGCTTTTTCAGCAGCTTGTTTAATGAAGTCTTTTATGTGGGTCACTGTATTAAAGCTGTAATGTCTGTGTTTTAGTCTCAACAGGAACCGTATTAGGTCATGGTGCTGAAAATCAGACCATCAGTCTGTGTCTAAACCTTTTAGAAATTCAGAGCTGATGTTATAGATTGTAAGGCAGAAAGAGTGGATCCCAAATCGCTTTGAATTTGCAATGCATTCCTCGGCTGGTTTTAATAGTCCCATATGACAGTTATATGCATTTGTTTCCAGACCCACAATGCATCTGTGCAACTGCAAACAGACAGAGGCCTGCATTCAGATTTGTGGTTGATTGCAAATGAGTGACTTAAACTCAATGGGGGTGCAGAGTGCTCTACATTAGTGTTACTCAACATCTGTCTGCAAGACGCCCATCCAGAAACTGAATAAGCCTCTTGACTTCAACACTGTGCTGGCCACCACTGAAAACCTGAACTGAGACCAGGTCATTATTACACTTTTGAGGTCTGTTTTTTTTAGGGCCCTTGTAAATCCATTATATTTTTCCCCAATTCTGTGTTTTCCACTTAAATTTTTATAGATTCCACTAGAAAAGCATGTCTATTCATTGGAATTCATAAAACCTTAACAATTTTTACAGTCATAGCCAAAAATATCGGCACCCTTGCAATTCTGTCAGAAAATGCAACATTTCTCTCAGAAAATTGTTCCGATTGCAAATGTTTTGGTATTCACGTGCTTATCGTTTTTGTTTGCACTGCAACAACAGAAAAAAAAAAAGAAGAAAAGAAAACAAAGAAGAAAAGTCAAACTTGATAAAATTTCACACAGTACTCAAAAATGGACTGGACAAAATTATTGGCACCTTGTCAAAATTGTAAGAAATAATTGCTTTTCAAACATGTGATGCTCCTGTAATTTGTATTTAGACACACATTTGACAAGTAAGAGGTGTGGGCAATATGGTAATCACACTTGCAACCAGTTAAAATGGAGAAAAGTTGACATAACCTTTGTGTTGTGCGTCACACTGAGCATGGAGAAAAGAAAAAAAGTGTAAAGAGTTGTCTGTGGATTTGAGAGAAAAAAATTGTGGAAAAATATGGACAATCTCAAGGCTACAAGTCCATCTCCAGAGATCTTAATGTTCCTGTGTCCACTGTGCGCAATATCATGACGAGGATTACAGTCCATAGCACTGTTGCTAACCTTGCTGGATGTGGACGGAAGAGCAAAATTAATGAAAAATTACAACTGAAGGATTGTTCAAATGGTGGATAAAGAACTCTGATTAACTTCCTAACAAATTCAAGCTGATCTGCAGACACAGGGTACAGCACTGTCAGCTCGTGCTATCCGTCACCATCGGAATGAAATGGGACGCTATGGTAGGAGACCCAGGAGGACACAAAGGCATAAAAAAGCAAGACTGGAGTTTCTCAAAACTTATGTGACAAAACCACAATCCTTCTGGGAGAACGTACTATGGACAGATGAGACAAAAGTAGAGCTTTTTGGTAAAGGACATCATGGCACCGTTTGCAGAAAAAGAAATGAGGCCTTCAAAGAAAAGAACACAGTCCCTACAGTCAAACATGGTGGAGGTTCAAAGATGTTTTGGGGTTGCTTTACTGCTTTTTGGCACTGGATGCCTTGACTGTGTGAAATCTGATGATTACCAAAGAATTTTGGGGTGCAACATAGTGGCCAGTGTCAAAAAGCTACATCTCCACCAGAGGTCATGGGTCTTCCATCAGGACAATGACCTGAAACATACCTCACAAAGCACTCAAAAATGGTTACAATCAAAGCACTGAAGAGTTCTGAAATGGCCAGCAATGAGTCCAGATCTGAATCCCATAGAACACCTGTGGAGAGGTCTCAAAACAGCAGATGGGAGAACGCATCCTTCAAATCTGAATGAAGAAGAGTGGTCCAAAATTCCAGTAGAGAAGGTGTAAGAAACTCATTCATGGTTACAGGAAGCGATTGATTTCAGTTATTTTTTTTTCCCAAAGGGGGTGCTACCAAATATTAAGTTAAGGGTACCAATAATTTTGTCCAGTGCATGTTTTAGGGTTCTGTGTGGAATTGTATTAGATTTGACTTTTCTTTTTTTTTTTGTGTGTGTGTGTGTGTGTGTACTTGTTTTTGCTACATTGTGGGGACCAAATGTCCCCACAAGGATAGTAAAACCTTAAATTCTGCGGTCCCCACAATGTTAAAAAATTATCAAAAATAGTAAAGGATGTTTATCTGAAAGTGTAAGGATGCAAACATGTTTTCTGTGAGGGCTAGGTTTAGGGTTAGGGTTGGGTTAGGGGACAGACAATATCGTTTAGTCAGTATAAAAACTATAGAAGTCTATGGAAAGTCCCCACAATTTACAAAAACAAACGTGTGTGTGTGTGTGTGTGTGGTTCCAATGCAAACAAAACAAAACAAAACAAAACATGTGAGCACCAAAACATTTGCAACTGCAACCACTGCACAGTATCGCAAAGGGTGCCAATATTTTAGTTTTTTTCCAACTGTACTTTTTTGTTTCCAAAATGTTTGTGCTGGAGTTCAGCATTGTAAACCAACCACAGACATGCATGTGCATGAATGCAATGGCCAGAGACCTTAAAATGAGCCTATAGACTAATCACAATACAACAGGTCCTACTCAACAGTCTGATTCACTGGTCTGAGAATGAGAATCAGTGTGACTGTTTGGTCCTAGTCTTGGTTTCCTGCTGTTGATTTAGAAAACAGCAATAAAGTAATTCAGTCATTTCACAGTTTGAAAGTTGAAACGGTTGCTGGCACATCTGCATTGCTGTTGCTATCATTCTTTGGCTTTCCAGTAAAGAGCCTCTCCCCCTTACCATATATTATGTAATACAGACAAAGGGGATAGAAATATTGGCATTAAGATACGGTCAATGAATATAATCATTTGGACCACTTTTCTGACTGTATTAGAATATAATGTCAGTAAAATGCCTGCAATAGTTGCATGCATTGTATAGTGTTGTACAGCCTATTGTGCAGCCAGTAACTTGTATTTTTATGCCCTTTTATGAACCATTATTGTATAGTTGTTTAGAAGGCATGTTGTTGTTTCACATGAGTTCAGACATATGACAGAATGTTCAGTATTTATTTTTTCCAGAGTCTGAATGTGCTTAACAACATCCTGCTCCAGTCTTGCACGTCTCAACACTGTATCTAAAGAACATCAGTGGCTCTTTCCGCTGCTGGATCCTTTCTTTTCCACCTGCTCTCAGAAGGATCCTGTTAAGCTTTACCACTTTACCATATGTGGCACTGCTGGTTTAGAGGATTTTTAGATGATCAGATGATGAACAACAATTTTAACTGCCCAGTTCCCATGAAGAAGATGGTGAACAAGTACAAAAGAAGTTCATAAAAAAACTGTGATTCATTAACTGAGGACCAAAATGCAGTTACCATGCAAGAATTGTCCATATCTCTCAATTTATCAGTCTCTCTATCAGTGTTATTATAGCTTTTTAGTTAGTTAGTTAACAGTCATAGTGTTATCTTTAACATTGGTCTGTTGTTCTAATTTTAGTAAGCAAAAATCCTATAAATAGTTTTTGCAGAAAACCGATTCAGTGTGTCCTTAAAAAGTCTTAAAGGGATAGTTCACCCCAAAATTAAAATTTACTCACGCTTAGGCCATCCAAGATGCAGGCGGCTTTTTTCTTTCATAGTACAGTAAAAAAGATTTTTAGCTGAAACTGTGAAGATGAATATGGTTTTAAAAAACACGACGCCATAGTTTCATCACCTTACAGCATTGCAATAACCGTTTTTTGCAGTAATTCACCTGTCGTAGTTTAATGAGTGGGTAAATGACATGAAGCGGTCCGAGGTTAGCTGCTTTGAAACACATGCGTCCACATATCCTACTTATAGCTCCAGATTGGGGCAAAAATTTCATCCACAAAATGATAAGAACACACATTATTTTGTTTTTTCAAACATTTTTTCGAGCTATTTAACTTGGGCACAGCAAGCCATGCTCATTTTTCCTTGCCAGTCTTTGGCATAGAATGCAAGATATGCAGTGCCAAACTCGGACAGATTTGCTGGTGTGCTAAAGTAAGGCTGGGAATCGATTCCCAAAAGAATTGATTCCGAGGCTTTGGGAATCTCATCAAGGGAAATCGACTCCTCATTCAGAGCCATTTTCAGTTCAATAAAGCTTCTACCTATGGGTGCCTCTCAAACGGAAGGCTGCATCCTACGAAGGCTGCACATCTCAGCTGCTATGCCATCAGATGTCGCTGATCGTTGATTCATGGAAATAAACTGAATGAAAATTTAGTACTGAGCTCAAGTTTGAGGATGCACCAATTCATTTACCGCTTATGTTGTGATAGATAGATCATGACGTGATCAAGGGTCTTGATCTTATTTACATCTTAAATAAAATGCTATTTTTATTTTAACCTTTATATCAGCCAATGATTATTCTGAAAAAATAAATAAAAAAATCAGAGAGCAAAGCATACGGTTAAGGTAAACATCATTCAGCTGAACTGTGCACATTTTAGACACTTCATGTCTTGTTCATGCAGTAAAAATAATGTCCACTGCTGAGCTGTGGGCTATGACTAATTTCATGCATAATGCAGACTAAATTACAATTTAAATCAATCAGAGCTAAAGAAATGCATTATAATTTTTACAAATAAAGCTTCATATTATGAGAAGGCTACTTTCTATAACCTTTATGTCCTGCAGTCATGGCGAAATTAGGTTCCTCCAATCTAAAAAACAAGAATCGAAAAAAAATCGAAAACAACAGTGAGGAATCGATTCTTGGAATCGAATCCTATCGATCCCAGAAAATCCAAAACTTTCGGAATTGAACAGCCCTATGCAAAAGAAGTACTTTACATGAATTTCTTAAATATATTGCTGTTATTGTGTCAGCCACACAGTGCTGCTTGACCATTTTTGACCAAATTACCAAATGTGTATGCTTGACCAAATGTGCACATTTTTAAATTGAGTCATATTGAGAAAGTTTAAATTTAAATTAATTTAGTCAATCTTTTTACCCCGTTTTGACATGGATTTCCGTGGAGACAGGAACATTATAGCTTTCAAACGGAAGTTAGAAGCAGTCATGGCAGCACACTTTGGTTACTCAGGAAAAAGGTGGATAAGCTGCGAATGTTCGGCATACCCAAGAAATTTGAGAGAATGGGTTAGCTGAGTGGCTAATTAATATAATTTGAGAGGTAACTTAAAGTTTACATAATAAAATGTTTGGAATAAGTATGTAAAATTATTAATTTGCCAAACTACAGTCATTTTCTGTAAATCTGTGCCAGTTACGGAAACATTCGGGCAAGAGGATTCACAGCAGTTTTGGTGTCTTAGCTCTATTGGTATAACTCGTAAGGATTGTTGGGCATTCTCATTGGTTTGGTGGCATACGGGTGATTTTGTGCTGCATTGTGTTTGATACAGACCTAACTCAAATAAATAATAATAATAATAATAATAATAATAATAATGAAAACGTAGTAATGCTATATTTTCATGCTTTCTCAGGCAAAACAAATTTTGAAATCCACTGAAAACATATTTACATTTTTAGCATAGACAGTGTATGTTGAAGATATGTTATTTGACAACATACTTGATTAAACTAATAAAGTGATACAAATAATACAAATATATAAGATTTATCCACCTTATTCTTCAACATGGAAGTAAGCCTATGGACGAGGTTCCGGTTCATTAGCCGCAATAGAGAAATAACAGGAAGACTAACAAAGTGCAGTAAATGGTAAAACTGTTAGCACTACAAACCAGTGTGTTCATAATTAATTAATTAAATAAATTAAAATGACGATAAGACACACCAATTTGCAAAGTCAAGCCGTAAATGAGCTGTTTTGTACAGCTAAAATTAACTGGGCATGAATTAGACTGGAAGCCAGACCCATAAAATTTATAAATGTGTATATTTATATATTTAAAAAAAAATCATAGCAGGCATATATGGGTAAAAACGTCACTGCTCACCGCTGTCATATAAATGCCATTATTTTGGCTCATTTTGAGTCAGAGTGACTGTCAGGCACTTCCAAAAGTGAGTTTTGGTCAAGTAACTTGTAGACCTGTGCTGCTCAAGCCATGAACTGTATTAATAATATTGTATAATATAGGTTTGTAATAATTTAACAAATGCAATTGGTGCACATTCAAAGAAAAAGTGCACCTCTCTTGTGTCTTTCACAGGCTTGAGGTTTTAGAGCAGTTTTCAGTCAACACCATGTATTTATGCCAAACGATTTCGTATGATCTTTAGATGAATTATGACAGTGTTTACTTTATTGTGCTTATATTGTACTATGTGGTAATAGAGCTTATTTTATCTCCCTCATCTATTTGAATGAGCAGCTGGAAATAGTAAAAAGGTCATTTCAAAATAAGAGTCCCTATGTATAGTGTAAATTTCAATGCAATACAATATATAGGATAAAACAGGCCTTGAGTATTTTTAAACTTGAAAATACCATGCAGTTGAATGTGACCCAAAGCCTGTTTAATTAAAAATGTTGTAATATATTATATATTGATGTTGTATGGGTTTGTTCTGCATTAACATACAGTATTAATTTTACTTGTGCAGATCTTAAAAAGTCTTAAAAATACCCTGTGTAAAACATTTCAAGAATGCTAGAGGAATGTGCTCATGAAATTGCTCATTTTTAGTATTTGGCATTTAATTCAACATGCCTCAAGTCACCTGGCTTGTGGAGGCCTCATTATAGGAAGAAGAAAAAACCTAAGAAAAATAGCACATTGAATATAGAGATTTTACTATATTGTCACAAAAATCTGTACATTCTTAAACACACCTTTATTTTATGTTATTATATATTTAAATGCAATACAACATGTATATAGAATAAAACAAGTCTGGAGTATTTTTAAACTTGCAGTTACCATGCAGTTGAATGTGACCCACAGCCTGTTTAATTAAGTAAAAATGTTGTGATATATAATATTGATGTTGTATGGGTTTGTTCTGCATTAACATACAGTATTAATGTTACTTCAGGTCTTAAAAACGTCTTAAAGATACCCTGTGTTAAACATTTCAAGCATGCAACAGGAATGTGCTTATGAAATTGCTCATTTGTAGTGAAAGATTGTGCTAGTGTATATCTTCTTCTAGAATCAGGCAAACATTGACCAAAGATAAGCTGTACTGTTGGACAGTATAAAATGGTTGAAATTATGTACTATTTCGAGGCATTCACATTTACCTGTGGAAACATCAGGAGTCAATTGTGGAGGTGTTCAATGAAAACATTTATTAATTATTTCATTCACAGAACACATTATGCTTTATTCATCAATATCGACATTTCTAAGAAGTGTCAACAGGATCCCAAAACAAACTTTTTAATGAATTTCCTGAAAATAAATTAGTTATTTTGCATGGCTTGCAAACAGGTACAGACTGACTCCACAACAACTTAACATATTCTTTGAAAACACAACGTCTAAGGCAGTGGTACTCAAAGTGCGGTACAGGCTCCTTCTAGTGGTATGCAGAGGAATCACTAAATAAAATATAAATGAATGTTAAAACACATTATGTTTAATCTTTATTTGAGTAAAGTTTTTATTTAATGTTTAGGTACAACACACTTTCATTTAATCATTATTTAAGGTTTTTTATTTGTCTGTTTGTAAGTACTGTGCAGCGTTAATGTTTAAACTGTGTATTTACAATGTTAAAGTGGCTGACAAAAATAAATATTCTTATTAGGAATAAAACTGCCTCATTTTTAAACTGTGCAGAGCTGTAGCTGAATAGCCTACTATGCTACTATTTTTCAGTGTTGGTCATTATGGTAGTACTTGGAGAGCCAAATATTTTCTGATGTGGTACTTGGTATAAAAAGTTTGAGAACCACTGGTCTAAGGATAGCTTGCTAAAGTTTTGATACAACAACCTTATTATTACAAGTCATAACTATTTTACCTACATTTTATCTTCTTGTAAAATGTTAAATAAACATATTGTTAATATATAAATGTTTTAAAAATGCAAATAAGAAGATTAACTATTTGAAGAATATTTTTGTTCTAAAATAAAAGTATTAGACAGTTAATTTGCATCAACAAAGTTACCAGTGCTTGTCCTTCCTCTTTCAGAGACTTTGGTCATCGGTTGGTTTTCTCAGAGAGGATCTGTTGAGTCCGAGTGGGCTAGTAAGGAAGAGGGAAGCGGCATTGTGTGGAATTTGCTGCAGTCAGGTTTTGTCAGCCATTCGTTCTCACTGCCATTGTGGAATGTAAAGCCAGTAAAATCCCTAAAGCTTTGCTAATTTGCACAGAGGAGATATGGGCCCAGATAGTTATTAAAAGAGCACTCCTGGCCCTCTCTTCCTATGCCGCCGGTGCTGCGGGGAGAGTTTGCTACACTATTTCAACGATAAGAAGCTGAAAGTGAAGCATGATGTAGACTGAGGACCTCTGCTAAGCAGAGTATCAGGGCTTTATAATGCACTGTGCAAGAACATAAATTAAGCCTTGTTCTTATTTGGCTTAAGAGAGCCAATCAGCGATTCCTTGGCAATCCATCTGAAGCTTATGTTTGACCGTAAATTATTCATTTTACTGCGCTCAATGTTTTGTACATGACAGACACATGTACACTTTGTCTGGCCAGCTGTTTGTGTGGCCTTTAAATCTATATATCAAACTGAATCCGTGCTAAATGTTAAAAACTGACTTTGGAAGAGCAACTTCTAACCTTATAAAGTTTAACCCCCTGTTGCACACAATCTTCTACGTGCCTTCTGTCATCTGATTTACAGTTTCGACTTTTTTTTAGCAAATAAAATGTCTTCAGCATAATTGTACAAACATCCACCTTCATGTCTACCTCTATGAGGTTAAGCAGAGTCAGTATTGTGTCGGTCTGCCTCAGTGTTGATGAAGTTCTGCTCTTGTGTCAGGTTGTGTTATTGTTTTCGCTCTTGCTGTTTATCATACATCTGAAGTGGGGAATTTCCTCTGTGACATCATTAGGCTGGACGTGATCCTACAAGGACCAAGACCACATCCTGTTTTCTGTTGACATGAATTCTCCTGCTATCAGGTCAAATTTCTTTTCTTATAGTGTCAGCGCAGTCTTTCCTCGACTGTACCACTATAAAATAAGTTAAATACTAACAGAAGACTTTTAAGAATAGTTTATTCCTTACTTTTCTGCATTATGAGAGTCACATGCCCATGCTTTTCCCCTCTCAATGTCAAAACAAAGGGAAACCAAAAAAACAAACAACACAAACCAAAACAAAAAAACACAATTAAACCAATCTAAATGGAATAAATAAATCGGTTGTCAACAGTAAGCAACTCTAGTAAGAAATCTCAAAAACTGTTTGCTGGGCTCACATTTCAATTACATATTTTCAATTAGCAATACAAAACAAAACTAACAAACCAGTCAAAATATAATAGTTTATAAATATGTTATCATCAAAAGAGAAGCTTTAATGTCTCTCTGTGGATTTCAAAAAAAAAAAAGCTGCTTTAAACATTTGACAGCAAAGAGATTTAAATTTTGTTTTGCAATTACATTTCTTTATAATTTTTTATTTTATAATAATTATTAAACATTAATATTAAATATTGCTATTATTATTTTATTATTGCTTTAATAAATATTATCAATTTATTATTAATAATAACAATAATAATAATAGTAATCCACGTTTAAGCTGTTAATTATGCTTGTGCCCTTTCAAGGACTGCAGAACTGAGTTGACTGTAGACTTTATGGTTATGTTGCATTATGAACCACATCATCCATTTTGGCCTCCTTCTGAACACATCTCGCATGTGCTGTGTACTTTTGATTGTGAAAGTCACCACTGCCAAACACTGCTGTTAATCAGTTCAAGCTCTTTTATGAGTTAAGCTCTCAAACATGTGGCCAAGATAGCAGAACTCGGACCCATGAGACAATGAGTCACAAACCCATTTAGATCCAGTAACAATTTGTGAACAGTCTGTTGTGGCTTTGTTTTTCAGCTAACAATAAACGTTACTCATTATGTAATAATCACCAAAGACCAGTGGTGGACGAAGTACACAAGTCAAGTACTTGAGTAAAAGTACAGATACATACAATAAAATATTACTCCAGTAAAAGTAAAAGTGCTCCTCATTCAATTTTACTCGAGTGAAAGTAAAAAAATACTCGATTTTTTATGTACTTAAGTAAAAAAGTACTGATAGATTTATTTTGCAATTTTATATAGGCTACTTAATTGAATTTTATATTGGCTTTTTTTATATATATAATCCTACTGCTCAAAACACCTGGGATTTTCCCAAAATAACCACTATATGGAGTAAAAATACATTTTTGTTGTTGATATGGACTATACTGACGAGAGTGATGTAGTAATATTCAATGTGAAGCTCACACTGCAGTGTCCCTGAGAGAAAACAGATTTGACCATCTAATTTTCACCAATAAGAAAAAGTGTTTGTTGTTTTGCATAACATCACAGTTATATATGACATGAGAATAAGGCCTGAAGTTAGTAAGAACATTTTAAGGAAAATATAATTATATTTTCATAATGATTTTTTTCTTTCAAACATTGTCTGTGTAAAAACACCCCTGGCCAAATGCCCCCAGAGGGCATCACTTTCCACTTTACTGTAGTCACTATGTTCTGAACATCACATCCTTTCTTTTTTTTCATCAGATGTAATCTATCTAGATTCTTGAATAAAAATATTTGGACTTTATATCTAAAAATTACCTCAACTTAGCACCAGCTAGCTTGTTATAGCTAGACAGTTAGCATCAGCTAACAATATTTACTTATTTTCAGTATGGTTATGAATAAACATTCATCTGTCTATTCGGCTAGCTGATCCAAACAATATAAAAATTTATACTGTTGCTAAACAATATAAAAACAGACACATGCATAGCATTTTAATAAAACGGCTAAGGTTACAGAAGCGGGGAATATGAACGTGCATGAGTTATTTTATTTAATCTGATATTTAAATTTTTCGTTTTTGACCTAAAACAGAGAAGTGATGTTGATGTGTCTGAATTCAAGCATTTCAGAAACAGATCACCTTTTACAGCAGACGTAATTCACAAACAACGCACAGCTTTGACCTAAATATGATTTTAGTTATAATAATTAATCCTAAAATTCGACATTAGTAATTCACTTTTCGCAGCATCAGTCGCGCTTGCGCTCACAAGATCTCCCGGTTCTTACTTGTGAATTCAGTTGACTGAAGACTCGCTCTAAACGGATCATTTGAATCAATGGGTTGTCGACTCGAGAACAGCTGCAATCGGATCATTCCAATTCGTGAATGAATCGTTTGGTGCGGTTGGCGAATCAATTTAACAGATTCATTGAAAAGAATCAGTTTGTTCATTAATCAGACACCGCTTGTGCGTCTCAGAACACGTAGCAAAGGAGTAACGATATGTTTTTTAAATGTAGTTAAGTAAAAAGTACGATCTTACGCTTTGGAATGTAGTGAAGTAAAAGTGAAAGTTACTCAAAATCAAACTACTCCAGTAAAGTACAGATACTTGAAAAATGTACTTAAGTACAGTAACGAAGTACAACTACTTCGTTACTGCCCACCACTGCCAAAGACTTGACTGCAGTCCAGTCTTAGAACAGTACCATCAACAATGTACAGTATTGTTGGATTAGGAGATTGCTGTGCACTTTCCTCCTAAACTGATTTTTGCTGTGTTTTTACATTGTTTTATAAAACAATTTTGGATCTTTCATGTTTCCTGCTGAGAAGAAGTCTGAGGCTCATCCGCCTGGTAATTTAGAATGAGCTCATGGAGTATAATGGGTAGTTTATTGCAAAACTTCTTTTTTTTTGGTCTCGTGAATAACTCTGTGTTCTCTAGTTCACTCTCTGATAAGCCACCAGGTAACTTTGATAACATGATTAGTTTTGTCTATGAAAAATGCGAGACATACACTGTATTACACTGTCTTTAGATCTAGTGCAAATGATTGCTGTAGTAGTCAGACTTTTTGGTTTTTTTGTTTTTGGATATTTACAAACGTAATGTAAACATGCAACAACATGCAACAACATGACATAAGCATTCAGTTTTCCACCAAATCCAACCAACCCAATCTACTTAAAAACAAACCATTATTATAGGGTTCCCATAGTGTTAAGGCAATTTGGTAGGGCAAGAGCATGGTTTTAACCAAAAGGAAAAAAAAAAGTTATTAAAGAGTAGGTCATATTTATTTATTGATTTATGTATGTATTTATTTATTTATGTATGTATGTATGTATGTATGTATGTATTTATTTATGTATTTATTTATTTTCCAAGTGTCTAATATTGTGTTGGAGTCCCGTACAACAGGTTTAAATGCATCTAAGGTCAGAAAACATTGTAATTTTCTCAACATATACATTTATACATAGAGTCATTTGTCCATGATTTCAAAATGGTTCATTTGAATCTGTTTTGGGCTTAATGTCTGTAAACCCCTCTCTTCCATAAGCCTACTCTACTCTGATTGGTCAGATAGCCAAGCCTGTTGTGATTGGCACAGAGAGGAGTACTTATACAAGTTAGCGAGCGCTACCATCTGTGTTGCCAAATCCGCAGTTGTTTTTGATGTCGCGGGTTGAAGCAACCCCAATAACATCATATTTAGGCCCTGGAATGCGAATTTACCAGGGGAACCCCAACAAAAAGCTTGTTTTTGAAATAATGACCAAAAAAAACAAATGTAACACTTATTTAAGCGAATCGTGCACACAGCTAAAGTTTAGCTGCTAAACTGTAAACACTTAACAAAACAATAATGGTGGATACGTTAGCCGAGTGCTAACGTGTCTAACAGATGAATCAATACAGTTTGTAAACCAAAATATGTCTACTGTAATGTCTGAAGAATGACAGACAAAAGACGCTCCGTGTCTTAACTTTTAATTATTCCATGGTCTGTCTGAATACTGCATTCTGATTGGCTGGCAGATGTGCAGTAAAACTGTTTAATACACAAGTATTTCCAAGTCAGTTTAATAACCATTCTATATTAATGCACTGCTTTAATTGATGCACACTAACCAACACACATCACTCGCACACAAACACAGACACAGAGAGAGGTCAGAGATCAGAGATCGCAGATTGCATTGCGCACACACACACTTGTCAATGCTTCCCCTCGATTTTTATTAATAAAATAGACTACATACTAGATCTCTAGCGTAAGTGTTTGCGGGCAGGCAGGGATTATGCAAATGTAATCTAGTTTGCGTACCCGGAAGTAGCTCCAGGCAAATGACGTAATACGTCGGCGTTGTGCGTGTGCCACTCGAAAGAGATAAATGCGAACGCGCCGTGGAGAGATCAAAACAAAACAATGTTCAAACGTTCAAAACGAGGGTTTGTAAAGGAAAATGTTGGATTTCAATATAAACCAAGCAGAGACTGGTTTTCCTTAGCTAAAGTAAGGAAACTTTGTTCCTGTACAAAGCATTGGTTTTCACGTAACTCACTGGCGCATGTGCAATGCCGACATCCGACGTCATCCGCCAGGAGCTGCTTCCGGGTACGACCAGATTAATTAGCTAGAATAAAGTGATTCTTACACTACAGGAGGCATGTTTTATTATGGATGGATGCACTTTATTGGACTTAATTTGGACTGATGAAGAGAAACACCCATCTATGCCATTTTAAAAGCCTGGAAATGCAAGGATAATTTTTAATATAACTCTGATTGGATTTGTCTGAAAGAATGAAGTCATATATATCTAGGATGTCTGGAGGGCGAGTAAATTATGGGCTAATTTAAATTTTTGGATAAACTAACCCTTTTAAGGTGATTCTGAGTCTACTCTTTCTTTTGAGAGACAATATCTTTATGTATAATGTACTTTTTTACATTGAAGGATAGCTATGCTACAAACTGAAAAAGAGATCTTTTTCAAAAACCCATATGACGTGCTCTTTAAAAATCTTAAAGCCGATTATAAATAAATGATAAAATTGTTATAAAAAAGCATCTGTTGTCAAGGGCTCCCTGCAGTTTTGCAGTCCGTCAAAATAAAAGTTACCTGGTTTAACACTAAAAAATAAAGAAATTAAGACAGTTGTAATGTAAACTAAAGCGATTATTAGATTATTGTTACTTCTTGATTCGATTAAGAAATGAAATGCTGCTGTGTGTTGCTTGGAGACTAACAGTTTTGCTTTGTCTTTATATTTTCGTTGGCAAAATTGAGCAAAATGGACAATATTGCGTCTGAAATAACACACTATTAACTTCTTATTAACTTCTTATGTGATATTACACCTATTGCTTGTGTGATATTGCTTAACTATATAATGTAAATATGAGACAAAACCCTCAATGAGGGTTCCTAAGAAGCATGAGCTAACAAGGAGACTATTAATTAGCTGTTTGTCATCTGAAAGTTTTATATCCAGTCTCCACCGGAGCTGCTCCCTCCCGTTAGTTGTGTGTTCTGTGCACGGCTCAAATGTTCCGATCTACACTCAAATTTAAAAGCTGCTGTTGGTTAATGCTGATTTGATGGATGAGCTTGTGGCACGTTTGGACTATTGTCATGTCAGAAAGTGGTAATACTTTCAGTTTTACAGACGTCGCCATCTTAGATATTGCTTTGGTCTCTGTTGCTATGGTTACTCGTAAGGAATACGGGCTTGACTCCTGTCGCACGTTCATACAGACAGTATTCGAAAATCGACTGTAAGCTGCTGTGTGAACGGGACATTTCGAGACTCACACCTGTAAGTAAATACGGTTGTCAGTCCCAAAAAATGACAGTGTGAACATGGCCACACTCATTTGACTGACACTAAAGCCAAAAGGAAGGTGGTCTTAAGCGACGGGGAGGTAAGTTTGTCTGACTAGAGTGGCTCATATAGGGTACATTGAAAGGGCCCTGAGGTCCGTGGAGAAATCCCAGGTCAACACAGTATCAGGTTGGCCTCAATCTTTGGATTCAATCTTTGAGCCTTTCTGACAAATTTACTGTTGAGGTAATTTTTGCTGACTGACTGGCCAGCCATGAGAGCATGATTCATTATGATGGTTGCCACATACAATTTGAGTGTGGAAGCTCTGGCAGAAAGGTTGATGACACATCACATGTGGACAGGTCTTCATTCCAGACTGCACACCTATCTAAAACCACACACCACTTAAGGGCATAGAGGTGTCTCGTAGATGGGGCTCTAGCCTCCAAAGTTGAGTGAGTTACTCTTGCGGAGAGGTGTAAAGACTCCCGTTGAGGGGCCAAAAGTGAAGTCTTTACAGCTTGGGCCGGGGATGCCAGATCATGCCTCTCGCTTGAGGGAGGAGATCCTTCCTTCATGGAATTGGACAAGGGGCAGCTGACAGCAGCTGAATCAACTCGGGGAACCACATCTGGTTTCTTCACAGTGTGACCACCAGGACGACCGAGCATCAGACGTTCTTGACTTGTCTGATGACCTTAGGAAGCAGGGCAATCAGAAGGAAGGCATACATTTGAGCTCTTGATTTGTTCTGTTATAAAAAAACAACATATGCTGATTAGGTAAGTTTTAAAGCATGGCTGCTGGTTTGAGCTGGTTTAAGCTGGTCCTTAGCTGGTTTAAGCTGGTTCTTAGCTGGTCATGTGCTGGTCCTAAGCTAGTGGTTGATATTGATATTGAAACCAATATTGTGTGTTTTTTTTTTTTTTTTTTTTTTGACAGCCGATGCTGATATCTTAGAGAGCAGGGTGGCCGATGACCGATATAAAGCCAATATATAGAAGTCAACATTTGAATTGGATCTCAAAGGACACCAAAGTTGTACTAGAACAAGAACGCGCATTGTTTGGTTTTAGGACAACTCTGATGAAAGGTTTTGATCCACTTCAGATGTTGACTAGTGTATATAAGTATCTAATTTTTAATTTGAATTATCATTTATAATTATATTTTTTATTTATTTAAATTAATGTTTGAGAAATTTGAAATAATTTAAAATGGAATTATCCTATTACAGTATTTTTCACAAATAAAGAAATATTTAAAAGTATATAAATACAAGTAAAGTAAACACTGTAACCAGCAGGGCACTCTGGGAATCTGGGAAGTTTGTGTGCATTGGGAGTCATATTTTTTTCAACTAAAGCCAAGGTAACACTCATTTTACATGCAGCACACAAATGGATAAAGTGCAGCATAATTTGAAATCACAAGTTTAAAGTTTGTTGATCGCGTGTCTCCAGCGAGGCTGAACCCTTCTCCAGTCCACTTTCAATTAGCACGGACTGACTGTCACACAAAGAGCACGTGATCATGCAGGATACAATTGCACACTTCACAAGATCTCAAAACTAGGTTTGACTAAGTCTGCAAGGTCTGTGGAATTAAATGTTTATTAGACATTTGTTTAAATGATTTAAATGCGTATTTGCTGAATACTGACGTTAAACAAGAAAGGATTATGTTTGCCTTTCTATTACTAATAATATAAAAGCAATCGTTGTGATACTTTGTTGTATACCTTTTAATTCATTTGTTCAACAGTTCGATCTGATTATTAGACAGACTTCTATCCGTATTAGGCAGAACTGATAAACAACAACAGCTAACAATGAAGAGGGAGAATGTGAGTGCTGTGTGCGCAGGCGCTGCTGTTCTCAGCTCCATCAAAATAAAAGTCTCAAACATATCGGCCAAACAGAAAAACTAACTGATATTTGAAAAATGCCAAATATCGGCCGATATATCGACCACTATCCTAAGCAACTAGCTCCTGCTCAGGACCAGCTTAGGACCAGCACATGACCAGCGTAAACCAGCTCATGACCAGCTGAGGACCAGCTTAAACCAGCTCAAACCAGCAGCCATGCTTCAAAACATACCTAACCAGCATATGCTGGATTTTTCAACAGGGGTAGAAGTGCAATATTTCTAATGAAATATAATAAAAAAAAAAAACAGTTATTGAAATTTAAAATCTGATTATATTTTTGGAGCAAAATGATCCTGATTAATCATTCATTATTGTTCATCCCTGACTGGAACACTGTATTGACCAATCATATGTATGACATTGGCAAATTGTGTCACTAATAAAGTCAAAATCAACCAGTCAATGCGTTGTCTGAATGACTAGTCAGTATAAAGAGATTTCTGTGTAGTCAGGCTAGTTTAGAGCAATGTTTGCCAGACTGTATTTTTCAGCAATATTATGAACACAAAACATGGACCTTCAACAAAAGTACATGCACACAAAACAATCAAAAGTCCTCACAAAACAATTTAGGTCAACAGATTCAGCATAGTAATGAAAACACAAATGACCGTAGTAGTGATGGGAAGTTCGGATTATTTTACCGACTCTGACCTTTGAGTCTCAGCAAAATGAACGAATCTTTTTTTTGAGTCATTTCGTTCATTTCGTTCAACTTAGCAAAATATAATTAAAATGTTGTTACTTCCCTAACACATCTACTGCTTACACAAACATTGATCACACTTCAAACAAAACAAAACTATAATGCTATAAGAAACAGAAAAGATAAATTCATTGTTTACCTGGGTCTTTAGTCTATGATTAGCTCACCTCGCCTCTTATCTGACAAGTTTTCGGGTTTGAGTAGTTCGTTCATCACGCGACAGCCCAATAAACTTAACCAACGCAGTCTGAGCCGGAAAGAGAATTGATTAGTTCATCTCTCGAGTCTTCGGGTTTGAGTCGTTCATTCATCACGTGACAGCCCCATAAGATGAACGCACGACTCCAAATACCTGAAGACTCGAAACAGGTGAACTAATTCCAGTACAGAACCTAATAGGATGTTGCGCTGAACAAATCACTCCCCGAGACGACTTGTTCGTCCCGAGTCACTTTAAAGATTCATTCAAAATGAACGAATCGTTCAAGAATGACCCATCACTAGACAGTAGGCAATTTCTTATAACTGAAATGTGTTGATGAAGGTGCTTAAAGGCAATGTAGAGATGTTTTATTTGTCTACTTTTAAAGCTACTAAATGAACAGAATCTCAGTAGGTTCATTAACAAACTAGTTGGTTATTGGATGACTAGTCCACCTTTCTTAGGCTTATCTTACTAAGGAATGGTGTGAATGTGTCGAGTATGTTTTGCAGAGCACTAGATAAGCTCAGTCTGTTCTCAGGGTGTTTCCTGAGGCGGATGGATGCCTGCTGGAATCTGCGCAGCCTGTGTCTGAGCACGTCTCTGTGATGGGGGTGTCCCTCAACCGAGGGGCTGTGAAGCAAGGTCGTTTATCTTCTGCCGTTTCAGAAGAACAGACAACCAGCATTGAACCGCAGTGAAAGAATATTTCTGGTCACACTAACAGTTGCATGACTCCCAGGGAAACATAAAAAAAGTCTTGGCGTAGGGTCTTTATGGCAGAGAAACATTTTCCAACATCTCTTTCACTCACTTACTCAGTTCAATTGGCAAAAGTAGGAAAACAACAAAGACTTTTACCTGTCTGTAATTGACTGCTTTTTACTTTCCTTATGTGAAAATTAATCAAGAATGTTTCCTGTTCGTCTGTAATACAGGACCAATTTATAGTGTGTACATTGGAGGGAAAGTCTTGTGCTTGATTTGGGCCAGACATGTGACCAGAATTGACCCACAAATTAAATAGTTGCCTGAGAGAAATTATTCTGTCATAAAACTATACTGATTACCTTTAAGGTTGGGTTGTTTGTCTATTTATCACTAGTTACTAATAAGTTTTAATTAATTAGAATGAATTACTTCTGAAGAACATTAGTGAATGCTTTTGACCAGTACAGATTTGCACAGATGAACAGAAGAGCAATACATTGGTGAAAAACAAATGCCATTCTTCAGAGAAAGAGGCATATAACCTCATCTGGTCAATGTTCTTTAACCAGAGAAATTTATAATAGCACATTCGTTGGTAGTCAACTGGTCAAAGTAGTTTTTAAATGCAAGTTATTCAATATTACACATTTAAAAAGAAGTTGCATTTAACTACATAAGCTGTATAGCCATTATTTTCTAAACTTTTTCCTCACTGTCATACAGATGTACTTGTTGTTTTTACTTTTGTCTGGATTTTTTTTTTTTTTTTCATTTCTGGGTGTTCTTGCTTATCTGTAAATTGACATGCATGTGTTACTGCAGTCATTGTATGTGAGATTTTAATTTTAATTTCCAACCTATTTGGTTTGATTTTAAGCAGTAGATATTTTTAAACAATAGTTGAGTTAAATAAAACAGCCCAGCATGTTATCATTAAATATTAATGTCTATCATTAAACCCAACCGCTGGGTTTGTTTCACTGGGTTGCTGAAATGACCAAAATTGGGTTGTTCTTAAAGGCGGGTGTACACGGTGTGATTTTTGAGGTCGTACGAGCTCGCATGCGATTTTTTTTTTTTTTGGTTATCGGAGGAAATCGTCTCTTCTCGTATGGTCGGGGCTCGTATGGTGTGTGAGAAATTACGAGACGAGCAGAGTGCCTTACGAGCACTTTCCGACCTTACAATCATTTTTAAACATGTCAAAAAACTTCGGGAGCTGTCGGATTGAAAGCGTGACGTGTGTGCTGTTGAACGAGCCGATTTGTTGAGCAAACTGGAAATGACCAATCAGAAAACCATATAGCAAAAGTCCTGAAGGCAGTTTTATGATTCTGCATTACTGTTCTTCCACAACAATACAACATGTAAGATGCAGTATGTATACAATAATACCTAAACTCTCCAGCATTTTAACATGTATAAAAACAACGTCACAAATTGCAGAAACTTGCATGACACGCAATGATTGTGTAATTTACAATATCTTCCACGACGACGATTAAGAAAAGAAAGTCCATGTTGTTCTCTGCCCTTCAGCCAAACTCTTTGCCATGCCCTTCATTTTCTTTTCTTTTTTTGCTGCCACAAAGAAAAGGATCTCTTCCTCAGAGTCCATGTTTTTGGCGCGGAACTTCGTGAATGTGATTGCCTCGGAAATCGGCAGGTTTTAAAATCGTGCCGTGTACCACTGCGTCCGTAAACAAAGTCACTCGTGACGTGTGCGTGGCCATACGGTCTTCCGACTGTCCGAATTCGCACCGTGTACGGCCGCCCTAACCCAGTATTTTCTAAAGTGTATAATCACAATTTACTGTCTTATTTAATTTCAAATATTCAGCTGATTTAAATGATTCACTAATCTGAGCTTTGGCTACATGTTTTCACCAGAACTAAACTTTTGTAGATGTAAGGTAAGAATGAGTTTACCGGAAGTGATATTTGTATTACCATAGAAGGATTTTGTTTGCTAATGTGCAGTCCAGATGTTTTCACTTGTAGAATTTCCATGGAAGTTTTCATGTCAATGTATAATGCCTGGGAAATCAAGTCAAAGATTGTAGATGCCGGCTGTAAATAAGATGTTTGATGTTTATCCAAGAAGTTTAATCAGTTGTCTAGTGGGAATTCTAGAGGAATTCCCAGCATTTCAGTTTATGTCTACTGTGACCTCTCAATACCTCTAATAGTTGGAGTAACACACCTGCCGGTGTAAATGGAGTAAAACATTGAAGTAGCTGTTCCAGCATGATGTGGGTGTCCTCCTTCATTTTTTTTTTTTTTCTTGTGTGACACCACCTATGTTGTTGTTGTTGTTACACAAGAATATAAAGCAGTTCTTTTCTTTCGCAAGTCTATAAACAGTGTTGGGGCTAACACATTACAAGTACTGTGAGTTACGTAATCAGATTACTTTATTTCAAGTAACTAGTAAAGTAACGCATTTTTTTTTTTTTATTTTACAAGAAAATATTAGTTACTTTGTCAAATAAGTAATGCCAGCTATGTTTTCCTATTTATTGACTGACAAGTCTCCTGTCCCCATGTTGAGAGAAATCAGGAGTAAGGGTAGGGAGGGGAAAATAGGCTTTGTGCGGGCTGCTGCTGTGTGAACTTGATGTTACTGTAGCTCTAGACTAAATGTCAACATGCATTAATTCATCTCTGTATTCCTCAAAATGAATCAAAACAGTGAAATGCAAACTCTGAACATGACGCAAACCTGCACTTATTAAATATTTTAGCTAATACAAATGTCCTTCATGTATTTAATCCCATTTTATTAACCAGTGTCTTTGCTGCTGACCTTCGATGATCCAATTCAACCATACTAATAGTAAAAATTACTTTAGATAAACAAACATTTGTTCTTATTTATTTATTTATTTATTTTATTGCTGAAGTGTGTTGAATTTTCTTTTCCTGCATTCTGCTGTACAGATGTGAATTTACTTTTATTTCAGCCTGAGGCTTATAAAATATAACTTTTTATATTTAAAACAAACAAGCAAGCCCTGCCCAGATTTAAAAAGTAACTCAAAATAACGTAATGCATTACTTTCCATAAAAAGTAACTAAGTAACATAATTAGTTACTTTTTTATGGAGTAACACAATATTGTAATGGATTACTTTTAAAAGTAACTACAAATCTGAATTAATTCTAACTTGGTTTGACTCACTCATAATGCTAACTTTAAATGCTTTGGCATTGTCTGGATCAATTTAAAGCTCTGCTACTAGAACTCCTTAATATCACTTAATGAACAGAAAAACATCTTAAAAACTTTAAAGTGGACACAACAGAAAGTGCACATTGAAAACTTTAATGAAAATTTTGTTCTTACTTTTGTTCTTACATTTTGAAAATTCTGTCATAATTCTCATCTTTATGTCAGTGGAAACCTCAGCTTCTTTCTTTACATGACAAAAGAGATTTGTAATGACATGAGGATGATATATATCAAAAGCACATTGTAGCAGTAATCTTGTGAAAAGCTTGTGGACCTGGTTATTAGATGATGTTCATTCCCTGTTCTCTGAGATTGAGATTGTTCTACAAAGATGCCTGTGTGAAGGTAGTTTATACAGTTGTTTGGTACTGTTTGGTAGTTTTTGCAAGCCAAATCAATGTTTTGATCTCTTTGAGAGAAAAAACAGCCAGCCTTTGACTGCTTGTAATGCAGTCCTTGAGTTATTTGTCATAATAGGGTAATTTCAATTATGATGCCAATGAAGATACTAAGCACTAGTACCCTACCATAATACCGCATGTTTCAGTTTACTGGTAAATGCACCAAAGACACAACATAATCGTCAAGTATGGCTTCAGTGTGATTTAATTTTATTTTATTTTTTTCAAAGCAGCAGCACTGAGGACTTTGTCATAATACTAGCAATCCAACTGTGGCAAGATAAACCTCCTGAAGATTAAGCATGATGAGGAAGAATTCTTGGGAGGAACCAGACTCAGTATGGCTTAAATAAGTGTCTAGGCCAAAGTATAAAATATTGTAATAGTCACTTGATAATTTGTTATTAAATAATGTGATAGTTGGTAACTGTAAATTTGGAGCCCAGCCTGTGCTTAAGCAGTGAGATCCAAGCAGTGTTCAGGGGAATATCCTTCATCTGCTGGCTTTTGGCATGACAAACATCAGATATGGCTCCTGAGAAAAGATGAATTATATGTGGGGGATAATGGGAATTGTTGGCTGGGCTGGATCTGATCAGAACAGAAGCTTGTGAGGTAGAGTCAGAGAAAATTGTGATAATGCTAGACGTATTTCCTATTTATGGTTATATCCTGAGAATAATAGTTGGGATTCCAGGAGACCTAACAATACAGCACAGTTGAGCATGTGTCTATAAAAAGTTAGCTGTATGGCTGGCTAGAGAGATGAGTCTAGACTCAAGCTGAGTGAGTGTATTGTGAATGTATTTTAGAGGCCATGAAGGAAAGGGATATACAGCCTCTGGTGGATTTGGGAGAGTTAAAGATTGAATGCACAACTTCTGCCTCACTCATTGCATTTACAATAACTTGTCATTATTATGTGTAATAACTTTTTATATTTGCCTACATTCTCAGTGTACTCACATTAAATGAATAAAATGCCATGAAATTTGCGTGATCTTTTAGAGTCAGAAATAGATGTTGCTCAGTCAGGACTGACTACGTACAGTACAGACTTAAAGAAATTAAGCTTTATTTCCATGATGATGCATGCTGCGATTTGAATTTCAATACAACACAGAGCAATATTTTAACAGAAGCTTGTATTGTATTACTCATTGTATGTTCGAATCAATTTCAGATACCAAATGTATGTTCATGTGCAATATTTCCTGCATTGCGTACATAAAGAAATATATTTTGCACTCTAAAAACTGCTGGGTTAAACAACCTAGCGCTGGGTAAAATATGCAAAAACCCAGCGGTTAGGTTGTTTTAACCCAGCGGTTGGTGTAAATGCTCCTGACACATATACTTCAAACTTGCAAAATTCCAGCCTCAGCCCAATCAGTAGAAACAGTACTTACATAGAAACCTATACAAAGCCAATAGCCCGAAAGAAATGCTAATTTTAAAGAAATATGTCAGATGGATTTAGGGGCTTTTGCATCTGAACTCTTCATATACATACCTTAAAAAATAATTCTGTGTGACTGATACACTTCAAATCGGGTGTGTTCTAAACTGACGGCAGTTTAGGACACAATGAGCGATCTAGTCATTATTTAGATCAGTGGTTCGGACCCACAATGGCTGATAAATATTATAAAAATTGTTGTTTTTTTTTTTTTTTGTTTTTTTTAAATAATGCCTGTTATGGATTGTCACTAAATATTGTTAAATGTCATACTAACTCTTTGAGCCTATAATACAGCAATGGCATATGCTTTTTTGATCTAAGTATGTTTACCTTTTGTTTCCAGAGATCTGAGATTCAACAAAATTAAGGATTTACAGCCAGGCTCTTTCAGACGACTAAAAAACCTCAATACACTGTAAGTGTCAATGTTTTGTGAATTGGTTTATTGAAACACGCACCTCATAAACCTAAACTGAGCATGTATGTTTGTTTGAAACCATATGTTTTGATGTATAATACATTTATTTTCTCTTTCTATAAGCCTTTTAAATAACAACCACATTAGAAGAATCCCAAGAGGAGCCTTTGAAGATTTGGAAAACCTGAAATATCTGTGAGTTATTCTTTACATCATTTGATTGCTTCTGAAAACAGAGAAAGACTGAAAAAATACAAATGCATAAAGGGTGATGCTTTATGCACAATAGCTTCCCAGCTTGAGTCAAGTAATAATAATTTAAAAGCATAGCTACTGTGTAACCACTGACTGAAAGCATATCGTAAAGTTCAAGTGTACATTATTGTAGGTGATATATGATAAAAATGTTCCCTTTTACTTGATTTCAGAACTATGAGCCAACATGTCACACCATGCTCACCACATGCATGAATGATTCAGTCATTATTACTGCCACTATTTTACACAGAAAAGAGTTGCTCTCACACATGTGGGGAACTTAATTGTCTGCACTGTAAAATTATCTGTCTGACAGCCCTGACCCAATAGCACAGAGATCAGAGTCAGGCGGAGCTGTAATAATTGCTTTCTGGGCAGACGCTGCACAGTTCCTGTCTTTGTTCGTCACAGGGCAATTTGAGAATCTGTAACTTTAGTTGTGGTGAGAGCAGCCTGTGTTTATATTTAAATAGAGTCAGTTGTTTGAAATGTTTCACACCTGGTTTTTCCTAGATAACATCTAGACTCTGCTAGTAAGAGAATACAGTAAGCAAAATAAATAAAAAAAATTTGCTTCAAGAAGATGAAGCTTATTTTTATTTTTAGGGCAACCAAGAAAAATTAATTTTGCATTGTGACATTAATTATTATTATTACATTATTATTGTGACATCCTTCTTCACCCCTTAATATCATTGCTGTAAAGCAAAAATTAATAATTAATTAATTAATTAGTTTGTATGTACTGGCTTTAATTAATGCTGATTTACATAACAATTACGGTAATAAGAAAATGGTACTTTTTTTTTTGAAAATAGCGATAGATGCATTCTATTTACACCAAGTGAAAATAGCAGTATTTCGTTAGTGATATACTATTTACACTACGTGCAAACAGCTGTAGATTCTATTTACACTGTTAAAATTATTGCAAACAGTGGCAATTATCTGCACCTCACTATTGTAGTACATTATAAAATATATTGCAATAATAACGTATTGAATGTAAATTTATAATTTTATTTCAAAGTATTAAATGGATGCTGCCTTATTGGGACAATATAAGCCCTTCTTACACCTAACCTAACCCTACGATGCTTCAACTTTTGGATTATTTCCTTCATTTTACTGAAAATAAATGCCTTTCCGATGTGAACCCAGGTCGATTGTGTCAAAAAAGATTACGTGCTTTACCATCTACGCCACTGGAGCTGTTGTCAGACTATCGTCTTTTGCAGTGTTGACTTGCCAGATCACAAGTTGGTGGACAAGTTAGTGTAATTATCCTCTGCCAACAAGGCGGGCTGTTCGCACTTGGTGTAAATAGACACTCAAAAAAACAAAAAAAAAAAGACTAAATGCAATACAGAAAATCTTAATGGACCTAAAAAAATCATCATAGCTATAGAAATTCTGCCAAAACAAACAAAAAAGTAGCCAGCTCTCAGTGTATACATCACTAAAATCCCTTTTTAAGAACTATAATACAAAAATATTTGTATAACTCACTGGTGATTGACCCTGGACTGCTGTGAAGTCCAAATAATCCCTACAAGAGGCTGAACAATTAGAGTCCACTGTTATTCTAGTGCTGGTTGTCTAAAAGACAAATGCTCACACCATATGTGTCACTCCAGATAAACATACTGAAGGTTATGAGTCTCAGGCTTAGTATTAATCAATTCATTAACTGCTCTTGGGTAGTACAATCATCAGACACATGTGATAGTTCACACAATCATGATGTCCAGCTATGGAGTCGTCTGAATAAGCCCTTCTAAATTTTCCCTTGTGGTTACTCAACCATGGTATCTGACTAATCTTCCAGACAAAGTGAAAGTAACCTGTGTTCTGAGTGGCTGGTTTGGCATTTTACCACTGTAATTCAGATACTGTAAACACTGAACAGTGTTTGGCATGAGAAAACCTCACATTTTTTCAGGGTTAGTACAACTAGATTAAAAAAAAATAAGAATAATATATATATATATATATATATATATATATATATATAATTTATTTATTGCTTTTTTCAGTTAACGTTTATATTTAGTTTAACTTAATGTACTAATATAATTAAAACTAAACCTGAAATAAAAATGAATAATTATATGGATAAAAAATTATAACAACAAAAGGCCAACATGTTATTCATTAATGTTATTCGTTATTCATATGTCCACCTTATTTTTCCCATAAGATCCTAACTTACATTGAAGTAAAACAATCGAAAGTGGGGGAAAATCTCACTGTGAAATAAATGCTTTCTTTAGTTCATGTTGGCCACAATTATTGGCACTCAATTATTGCAATGTCCTTTTCTTAAGATAACAGCTCTGAGTTTTCTCCTATACTGCCTGAAGAGTTTGGAGAACACCTGACAAAGATCAGAGACCATTCCTTTATGCAGAATCTTTCCAGATGCTTTAGATTCACAGCTCCATGTTGGTGCATTTTTGTATCTGGAAGGGTTTGGTGCAAAAAGCTTGTTTCTTAGTTTCATCTAAGCATAGAAGCCAGTGCCATTTGAAGTTCCAGTCATGTCTGACAACTGAATATGCTGGATATGATGTAGGGGCTGTTTAATATATATTTTTAAGATTTCTGACCCCAAGACTCAATTAATCTCTGCAATTCTCCAGCTCTGATCCTTGGAGAGTCTTTGGCCTCCTCCTCAGCCTGTATTAGAACAATATAGACATATGTCCTCTTTCAGGCAAATTTGTAACATCTTTAGTTGATTGGAACTTCTTAATTATTGCCCTGATTTTGGAAATAGGGATTTTCAATGCTTTAGCTCTTTTCTTACAGCCACCTTCTATTTTGTGAAGCTCAACAATCTTGTTCTGTACATCAGAACTATATTCTTTGGTTTTACTCCTTGTGATGGGTGATTAAGGAAATTTGACCTTTGACCTCATATTTATAATCCTGTGGAACAGGAAGACATGGCTGGACAATTTCATGCTCCTAGTGTGCTAAAAATGTAAATATGAATGGAAATATACTTCAGAGATTTTTATATTCATAAGAATTAGCAAAAAGGGTGCCAATAATTGTGGCCAGCATACATTAGCATTAATGAAGATTATCTCCCCAACATTCAATTGTTTTACTTCAGTGATAGGTTAGATTTTTTTTTTTTTTTTTTTTTTTTTTAATGAAAGATCAAAAAGATAAACAATGCAGATTTATTTTCACAGCCACTTTAGCTCATATTTACCAAGGGTGCCAATATTAGTGGAGGGCACTGTAATGTGTCATCTGCTTCCAGATATTTTTAGCTGTACAAAACAGCTCTTTTTGCAGCTTGATTTTTTTTTTTTTTTTTTTTTTGTTTTGTTTTTGTTTTTGTTTTTGGCATTTTTGCCTTTTATTAGGAAAGGACAGTATTGTAGACAGGAAGAGAGATGGGGGGATGAGATCAGGAAAGGTCCACAAGCCGGGACTCAAACTTGGGACGCCCGAAGCACAACGGTGCTCACGCTGCCCACCAGGCTATTGGTGGGGACTTGAACTGATATTTCTTACCATATTACTTGAACTGAAACCTGGACAATAAACAGGACATGTTAGGAATTTAAATATTCAAGGACTTTTTTTTCTGGTTTCTGGAAATTCTGAAAACAAAAAGCATTTTTCCTAATAATCTTAGACTTGATCATGGTCTGAGTGATATTCCCATAACAGCAATAACTTGAACAGCTCTCAAAAAGTCACAAAGTATCTATTCAAATATTGAATACTTGAATGGGAAGACACTGCATGTCTGCAGCATTTACTTCCAGTGGGATGGTGTCATAGTTCTCAAGGTCATAGGATCATGTGGTTTATGTGACTGAGAGCTGGTTCTCAACGGCCCACTGTCCCTAGACAGGAAAACCACAACCAACTTCAATTCCTGTTTCCCACAGGCCACCCCTTCTGTGTTATCAATATAATCGCTGCATTATCCGATATTAAAAAAATTTTTTTTTCTTTATTTCCGTGTGTACATGTAGCATGTTTTTTTTTTTTTTTCTTTGAACTGTCCCTCAATGTTTGACACTCACTATGTACTACTATTCCCAAATATTCCTTTCAGCTATTTGTACAAGAATGAAATCCAGGCAATAGACAGAGAAGCTTTTAAGGGGCTCGTCTCTCTAGAACAACTGTAAGTAACCATTTGCCCTGTCACCTCCTGTCTAGTTTTTAATATCTCTCTATGTTACCTCTTACTAAAAGAAATATGACAACCAACATCTTTGGATCTGAAAGTAAAGAGATAAAGGAATAGTTTACTCATAATGAAAGTTGTTATTACTAAATTGTCCTTCCTTTTAGATTTTACAGAGAACCACTTGGGATCAATAGCTCATATTTTAATATTCCACTTTTTATGTTGGTAACATGATTATTTAGTAATATCTGCCATGATGTCATAAACCTCTGGCTCGCACCTGGCTAGATTTTACATAATATTGTAGTATTATAATAATCATAATAGTGTCGGGTCGTGCACAGGTTATTCATTTAAAAAAGCATCCATGATTTTGATAGGCTTGTGCAATGTCCAGAAAACCATACGTCAAGAAGACATAAACACATTTTACAATCACCTCAGGTATTTCTTATATTCTCCATGATCCTTTGACTGTTATTGTTAACCTCATTTAAAAACCATAGTATATTTGCCTTGTAGCAAGGGTTATTTATTATGTCACAGAGTTGGAAATTTGTTATTGCCTTGCTCATATTGTTCAAGTCAACATGAAATTAAGCTACAGCATATTTGCCTTCCTAAAACACGTCCTGGATCTTACATGATTAACTGGTGCACATTGTTTTAAAGAAAATAAAATAATAGTTTCCATCCAACAAATTGTCAGTATATTCAATAGAAGTAAATCAGGTAGAACAAATGTTTGTGTTGACAGACATAAAAAAAAAAATGTCATGTAAATAACATTCAAAATGAAGCAAAATAAATGTGTGGGAAGCTGTGTTTATGGCCAGTAAAACAATGTGCATATGACTCTCACAGATACCTGCACTTCAACAACATTGAGTCACTGGAGCCAGAGTCTTTCTCTCATCTACCCAAGCTTGAGCGACTGTAAGTTACGCATGCATCTCAGACCTCACAACCACTCAGATCCCTACATGTTTAGTCATGATTACACATCCTTTTTAAAATTAGACCAAAAAAGATGAGCATGTAATACTAATGTGTGCAATAAGCTGTCTAGCAGCAGTTTTCAAAGCTTTTCTTGTAGTGCCTTAATTCAGGTCACTCAATTATACACTTCTCAGGTCTTTCTCTTTACTCAAAAACACATTAAATAGCATTTAATGTCAACATGTCCTCTGCTGATCCAGCCTTGTGCAAACTAACATTCCACTGCCCAGTTTCAGTTAATGCAACAAAATGATTCACAAATGCGTTAAGTAAACCTTGATTTTACATTTTTAAGTGGTTTGTGTTGTTCTAGGTCAAATTGTACAAGTAGCATAAATTATTTTTTTTACAGTGTTGCTGGTCTCATTCCTTTCTGTTGACCCAAATTCTAAGTGTTTGGAGACTGTGGCGGTGAATTCACCCACACACATTCTGATGTCTTTCAAAGACGGAAAAGTCACTTGTACATAAGCAGGGGCTAAAACATGAGTTGGGGACCAATTTACTACTGGAGTTTACAAACAAGTTAGAAGCTGGTGAATAAGTGAAAATGTAAAAAAAAATCTGCATCTGGATGCTGATTAATGAAACTAACCCTCTTACTGTTTATTTGACTAGTTGTAAACAGTAATGTCATCCCTGGGAAAGTAACCCCATCTGACCTAGTAAAACATAAGAACATCCCTGTGGACCTTCATTTTTTGCATCTCTATTCCACAGAGCATATAAACTAAACAAAATTTTGGAATAATTATTTTTTTTCTTCTGCTCACCATGGCTGCACTTATTTGATTAAAAATAGTAATACTATTAAATATTATTACAATTTTATCTGTTTTTTAAAGTAATGTATTTTAAAGTGTTATTAAAGCTAAATTTTCAGCAGTCATTCCACTACAAAAAACTTAGATACAAATTTATCAGGTATTTTATCAGAAATAATTTGTTTTCCGAACTGCTACAGGTGTCACAGCCATGTGAACTGGTGCTTTGCAAAAATGTAAACAATTTTATTTTAACCAAAGAATTGACACAAGAGTTTGTTTTGTTTTCTCTATCATAATCCGAAAAACTTGAGTCAGATCACCTTTAAAACAAATAGCATACTTACCTCAACAAAACACAATTTGAGTACAATACCACTCATAGATTAGATGCCACAGATTAAACAAATCACCTTAAATATGAACACTAGTATAGTGATGCTTTTTTAGCTTGTGTTGTGTTTTTTTTTTTCTGTCCTGGTTACAGATTTGATATGCCTCATTTGTAAATACACACTTTTGAAATTGCATACGCAGGTTTCTGCACAACAACAGAATTACTCATCTTGCATTAGGAACCTTCTCCCAGCTGCAGTCCATGAAGAGACTGTGAGTATTATTCAAGCTTATTTACAGTTGGGTAAAGCAGTAGTTTGCTCAGAGATTGTTTTAGCAGTTAGTTAAAAATTAGAGCTTGGAAAACTTTTGAAAAGTTGTCTGTCTTCCACTTTAGCTACCAAAACTTTATAAGTGATGCATATGATCAAAATATTTAGTCCAGTATTGTTTTAATTTTATTATTTTATTTTTATTCAAACTTTGAATAGGTTTTCATTTTAAAGATATAATATATAAGATATATATATATATATATATATATACATAAAAATGAAAAAAATGCAGCTTACTTTACTTTTTTTTTTAAATATGGTTTTAATTTCAGTCAACTGTAATTACCCTGATTTAGTATCATACCTTTAAATGAGGATGTTAAAAAGTCAATTTTATTAACAGGCAGTTCATTCAAAGTTTTGAACTACTGTTATTTTAACAAAATCAAATTTTCATTTTGGGTTTGTGTGTGTTTATAGGCGCCTTGACTCAAACTCACTGCACTGTGACTGTGAACTGCTGTGGTTGGCTGATCTGTTGAAGCAGTACGCAGAGTCCGGTAACGCGCAAGCTGCAGCTACTTGCGACTATCCAAACCGCTTGCAGGGACGCTCTGTCGCAACTCTCACTGCAGAGGAGCTCAACTGTGGTGAGGCCATTCACAGGCATAAACGCACTTCACACACTAATATACACGTTCTATTCAAATCAAAAACAAAATGATCAACTGGCACTAATTTATTGAAATAATTACAGCATCTGCCCCCATCACCACATCCGCATGATTCTACTCGATGGGACCACTCAATGTCTCTGAACATGTTAGTCATCATAATAAATAACAGATGCTGATCTGGTTTTGTGAGCTGGATTATGGAGAGATTTCCCAGATGTGTCATTGTTCGCATGCTACGCCACCTCCTCATCAGTGTTGGAGGGAGTGAAGGGTCAAACGTGATTCTTTTCATTTTAACCATCTGTGAAACAAATATGGGTCAACTCTACTGGGCTTTCTTACGTCAGAATTGTCGGCTGGGAAAAAGCAGTTCAGATCAAGCTTCGAATATTGGACTAATTACCAGTCCAGTGTTCACTGAAAAATGAAAAATCTCATTAAATTTGTTGTAAAAAAGGACAAAAAAAGGACTTACAGCCATATATTTCATTAAATAATATAATGTTAATATACTGAACTATTTGAACTACTAAGGTTTTTGTACCTTTAATTAACTGGCACAATAGAAAGCCACTTATAAAAAGCCACTTTTCTACCACATTTCTGTTCAGAAAAATGACATTTTTCTCTTTAAACTCAAACAATCAAAATAAACTTTTTAAACCTTTAGTTTAAATTACTGAACTAATATTTACATGCATAACCAAGTACTGTCAAGTCAACCAACTTCTGGCATCTAGAAACAGGTATTTCAGCCCAGGATGAATGAACTACATTCCACAATTCCTGTGAATTTTTCTGGTTTCGCTTCAGAAACTGCAGTTGGCAAGTCATTGTCTTGTTAAAACACCCATTTCAGGGGCATTTCCTCTTCAGCATAGGGCAACATAATTGTAGTATTTTGAAACGGATCCATGATACCTGGTATACGATAAATAGGTACAATACCTTAGTATGAAAAACATCCCCATACCATGATTTTTGGTACCATGCTTTACAGTTTTCACAGTGTACTAAGGCTTGAATTCAGTGCCGGGGGGTCATCTGACATGCTGTCAATGTCCACTAGATTGGCAAGAACAATTTTACTCTCATTATATTATGTAATTTATCTTAGGGCCAAACAATGTGTTCCTTGGCAAATTTTAACCCATTCTGCACATGCTGTTTTTTCAACAATGGTGATTTATGGGGGCTTCTTGCTGACAGCTTAGCTTGGCCCATTTTACTTCACAATTCAGAAGGAAATTTATTTCATAACAATGTCTGACACATTGCTTCCATTCCTCCCTGAAGAACAATTAATGACACTTTTTTTTTTTCACAGAATGAATGAATTCTCTGATTAAACACACCTCTTTCAATGCATTAGTCAATTACTCAGAACAAGCAGCACACGTCATGCCAGTTGGGGCTGTTGTTTTCCTATTACACTACCTCATCCACAAGTAAATTATTTGCAATGCAGAAATAGCACTACTGCTAATAACAGTGGTTCATCAGGTTACTAATGTTGTAAATAAGAGTTGTTTTGCTGTAGTATTTTGACAATTTTTTTTTTCTGCTGTAAAAATTTCAGCCTTTTTTTGTGTGCTTAGAAACTGAAGCCTTTTGTAATTTCAAGTAGACAAATTACTGTCAGATGACACTTTTGAAAAAAAAAAACTACATTGTCTCTATTTCAAGGACATTACCATTTTACACATAGAAGTTATAATTAATATAATTGTTTGCATCTACATCTTTTACTCTGAAATGTGATTGTTTGTGTGACCTGACCTCTGAGCAGCAGTAGAGCTTTTACCACAGTAGCCACAAGCCACAGCAGCAGACTTGCTCAGGCTTGTTGCAGTAATCAGCCCCCCACAACTGCCTCTATTGACTCTGTAGAAGAATGGGTTTAACACCGTATGACTTTTCCACCCCCTCTATACGTAAAACACAGCACATAGACGCCTGAGGCGCCTGTCAAAACACAGCACCAGCCCGGCAGACAGCTGCAATTTCTCTAGGACTGGCACGGAACCTGTCGCGTTTCTGTCACATGGTGCAATGCAATACAAAAGTTAGTCATCATATGACAATTAAAGATCACCCAAAAATTCAAATTGTCAACATTTGTGCATCTCCTTTTCGTTGCAAAGCTGCATGATTTTCTTTCTTGAAACTTGAAAGGAGATATTTAACAGAATTTCCAGGCTGCTATACCAAAAGTTAATAGAAGCAAGTGAGATCTGAGCACTAAATGGATATCTTTTAAGTGAATACTGTCCTTAATTTCCAAGATTAATGATGGCTTTCCTCCTGCAGAGCTATCATTTACCTTTAAAAGACTTGGAATAAAGTTATGGACTACTTTGTACAGAGACTTCCAGTCTTGACTTGCTTTCATTGTTTGGAAAATTGCAGCTTGGAGATTCAGCAAATCATCTCATTTTGGGTTCCCCTGGAAAAAGAAAAAAAAAAAAGAAGAAGAAAATCATATGGGTTTGGAACAACATGAGGGTAAACAACTTGGTGTAAATTATTCTTATGAAGTGCTGCAGTGATTATGTATTTTTGTAGGCCAATCTGAAACCATACTTGACAAAAAAGCAATATGATTTTTTTCATTGAATTTTGGATTATTGTAGAAACTAAACTCTGTGATCAACAAAAGTTTGTTTCTTACATTCTTACATGTATCTTATGGCTCGTTTCCACCAAGTGGTACGGGTCAGTACAGTACGGTACGATTCGGGACCAAACACATTGATCCAGCTTGCGTTTCCACCGGCAACAGTACCCTTACGTGATAGGCGTGGTGTATGCCGTAACATAGCGATCAACGATAAAGGATGACAATAAGCACAACTCTGCCTCTTTTTGTTAAATGTCAGTATTAATGAACAATAATAGTCATTATAAAAGTATAAGTACAAAGTATAAGACGCTTATATAAGATGAAATAAAGACAAAAGCAAACAATTCAGTCAAACGTAAGCTACAATGTCAGCGTTTCACTACGGTAAATAAATATATCAAAATAAATATATAAAGTTAAACATAACTTTGTGCTCAGCCAAAACGATATAACCAGGAACAAATAATAGATTCATGAGACCAAGGATTGCCTGTTAGATATAACCAAAATGAATTGTATCTCATGTTTAATCACTACAAAGACATCAGAGCCAGCAAATGTCAGATGGACTGGCCGAGCTAAGGTTGCTCTTGGCCGATACATGTGCACTGAGTGCCCAGTGATCGCCTGGAGCTCGCACTGGCATAGCAAATTTTCAAATAGGCGCTGTCTTTATAAATAAACCGCAGATTTGAGTTTTAGACAACTACGTTCTCGCTTGAAAAACTTTTAAAACCACATTTCCTGACACAATAACAGTAATATTTTGAAAATTAAGCGGGTTTTTGGGCAATGAGGTTTCACAAGTCCACAAGAACAGACAAGAATGCATATTGAGAAATGGCTATTGTTTGTGTGAAAATATAAAATACATATATTTTTTTCGCGTGGACTCAGTGAGTTTAGCTCCACCCTTTTGGTACCATTTGCTGTGCTAGGTACCCCAGCGGAAGGGTACCAAAAAGTGGTACAGTACGGTTTGCTATTTTGGTACCATTCACAACTTTTAACAATGGAAACGGACATAATTGTGTACCGTACTGTACTGTACTGAACCGTACCGCTTGGTGGAAACGAGCCATTAAAGCCTAAATACAACTAGCAGAAGTAAAAAGCTAAACGTAGATCATCTAAACCATGGTCACATAACCTCAATGTTACCACCATTAAGCTTCTGACAGCTCTTTCGATCTTTATTTAAAAAACATTTTACCTGATTGTTTGAGTTGGAACAGTTTGCAAGAGCACGATTAAAAATGCAACAAGGCTGTGAAAGTGACGAGTTTGTTTGCTTTGATGGCAATGTCCCTGACAAGGGCAATGGAACTGGAAGTGCTTAAATGCTCATTCATTTCCGGACTTTATGTGTGATCCCTGCAGCAATCCATAGCACTTTCTGTCATTTTTGTCCCTCTTTTGCCTATTATATGCAAGTACTTTGACACAGTGTGCAGCCAGACATGTGGTTTTGCCAGTATAAACAGTTTAACAGGTCTGTCAGACTGGTTGGGAATATATTTTAGCATGTGCACATTGGTGTTTGTGTGTAATGCTTGGGGTTTGGCCGTTGTGACCATAGACACAATCTCCTCGTGCCTGGCTGTCAACCAACACGGGCAGCCAAACCAGTTCAGAGGAAGTGTGGCAAGAGGGAGATGTCAATGTTATTTCCAGTAGGCACACAGTGCCACTACAAATAAACCTTCAGGGCTGTAATTCCAATAGCTTTTACAAAACAAAATTAAACTTATTTTACTTCTCCTCACACCTCAATTTTTGCAACACAGTTTTGCTTAATCTGAACGTTTCTCTCCTGTGGAGCAGAAGTTCCCCGGATCACATCTGAGCCGCAGGATGTGGACGTAACCTCTGGGAACACTGTTTACTTCACATGCAGGGCAGAGGGCAACCCCAAACCTCAGATCATCTGGCTCAGAAATAAGTAAGCTCAGACTGAAAAATGCATCTTAGAACCAAGTGTAAACAAGGCTTATCAGACAACTTCAGAAGACTTTAAATGTGGTGCATGAGTCACATGGATTATTTTTGGTGCCTTTTTGTTAGTTTGAAGCTTGACAGTCTGGACATTCTGAAATGTATCTGCATTTGTGTTCCATGTAAAACAGAAAGTGATACAGGTTTGGACTGGCAAGAAGATAAATGGTGATGGAGATAAAATATTTTGGTTCTTTTATCCTCAGTTTGTGAAGGGTATGTGCTTAAACAGGAACAACTTTTTTTATCAGCAATGCTCTGAACATGAGGGACGACACACGTCTCAATCTTCTGGAAGATGGGACCCTGATGATCCAGGACACGCGGGAGACAGACCAGGGCGTGTATCAATGCATGGCCAAAAATGTGGCTGGAGAGGTGAAGACCTCAGAGGTCACCTTGCGATACTTCAGATCACCATGTGAGTGTGAAACGGGTGTTGTAGAGAGTGATTATTCAACCAGAGTTACTAGAACCTCCCAAACTAGTTTGAGCCTACTTAATTTAGGTACAATATGCAAACATTTCATATAAGCTGAAAAATGTCTGTGTAGCATTTAGTTTAAAGAAGTTCATTTCCAGAGCAAAAATTTACAGATAATGTACTCACCCCGTTATCATCCAAGAAGTTCATGTCTTTCTTTCTTCAGTTGTAAATAAATGATGTTTTTTTGAGGAAAACATTTCAGGAATTATCTCCATATAATGGACTTCAATGGTGCCCATGAGTTTGAACATCCAAAATGCAGTTTAAATACAGCTTCAAAGAGCTCTAAATGATCCCAGCCGAGAAATAAGAGTCATGATCAGTCATTTTTCTGAAAAAAAAAAAAATACAAATTGATATACTTTTTAATCTCAAATGCTCATCTTGTCTAGCTCTGCAATGCGCATACGTACTGTATGTAATCTGGGTCAGTGCAGTTAAGGTATATCGCAGGCTTCCATCTCATTTTCTCCTCCAACTTTAAAATCGTCCTACATGGCTACAGAAGTACCAACCCAGTGTTTACAAAGTGAACATGCAAAAAAGGTTAAACGCCCTTTATGAAAAAAAGGTAAAACAGCGGCTAAGGACGATTTTGAAGTGGGCGGACAAAATGAGATGAGTTTTTCGACCTACCTTAATTGTATTGACTTGTATGGAATTACACAGAGTATGCATGCACATCGGAGAGCTAGACAAGACAAGCATTTAAGGTTAAAAAGTATATACACTTTTTTTTTTTTTAGACAATGAACCATCGTTTCACTAGATTAGACCCTTATTTCTCGGCTGGGATTGTTTAGAGCCCTTTGAAGCTGCACTAAAACATTTTGGATGTTCAAAACTGAGGGCACCATAGAAGTCCACTATATGGAGATAATTCCTGAAATGTTTACCTCAAAAAAAATAATTTCCTTACGACTGAAGAAAGAAAGGCATAAACATCTTGGATGACAATGGGGTGAGTACATCTTCTGTAAACTTTTGTTCTGGAACTGAACTACTCCTTCAAAAAAAATTTTAGAAATTGATAGTAAATGTAACAAATACTTACAATGAAATGACAAGTAGCATACTGAATTTTTAAAAAATGATGTAGGATTTACTTTGAACCAATTTCTACTCAGAAATTTCTAGTAAATTTAACAAATAATTACAAAGAAGCAAGTAACACTGAATTGATGTAGATTTTTGGTAAATTTCACAAATGATTACAAAAAAAAAACAAGTAACACACTGAATTAAAATAAATAAATAAATATATATTTAGCAATTTTTTAAGTTTATTGTTTTAGTAAATTTACAAAGATGCAATGTACAAAAATGTGAATTGGTGAATCTTACCATCCCTACTACATTAAGCACTTACTGTCTATGACCTTTTTTTTTTTTTTTTTTTCCCAAACCCACTTTGTATATTTTCATGGATAATTCTAGGTAACATGCCAGTCTGGTAAAGATGGTTTAACAGTGTTTTGAGGCAACTAACTGGAGGTCTTTCTCCCTCCAGCTCGACCTAGTTTTGTGATCCAGCCACAGAATACAGAGGTTCTGGTCGGGGAGAGTGTGACCCTGGAGTGCAGTGCGACGGGCCAGCCGCAGCCCCGCGTGACCTGGACCAAAGGAGACCACACGGCCCTTCCAGTGGACCCCCGCATCAACATCACTCCATCAGGAGGTCTCTACATCCAGAATGTCAATCAGGCCGATGGGGGACAGTACACCTGCTTTGCAAGCAACAACGTCGACACCATCCACGCCGCTGCATACATTATAGTACAGGGTAAGTGAAGCAGAAATGATACATCAGTTGATAATCATGATACTATTTCTCATAATTTAGGTTCTTGTAGTGATATTTCATTTAATTTATGTGTGTATCCATACCCTTTTAGTTAATGGTTGTCTAAAGGTGTCATTCACTGCAAAAGTTAAGTTTGCAGTTTTCACAACTGCAAACTTAACTTTTGCAGTGAATGACACCTTTAGACAACCATTAACTAAAAGGGTATGGAAAATGAAAAAACACTGATCCATGTGAAACATGGAAAAGAAAAACAGGGCTCAGTTAACCAAGTCAAGTCATGTTTTTTTAATCAAGCTTATCTCCATTCATATAATTTCAAAGCATCTATGAGATAATGTCACTGTGTATCAAAATGTGACACGGGTATGCATAATTATAAAATTTTATGTTACTTTTGTTCTTTTGTTGAGTTCAGGTTTAATTCATTTTTGGACACAGAAGCTCTGATTGAAAACAGATGTAAATCAAATGGGAAATACATGTATTTATACTGTCCAATGTGCACATCCAGTCCAAAATAAAAGGGATAAATAGTGTTATATTAAAAAAAAAAAAAAGTATGACTCCCATACAAAGAATTAAAAGCAATTTTGTTTAAGACCAGAGTGTTGATGTGCAGAACACATACTGATAGAATTATACAATTATTGCGGGTTTTCTTTTCTTTTGGATTTGGTTTTCAATTCTTTTGGTGTTTTTTTTTTTTTTTTTTTTTTTTTTTTTCTTTGTTTTTACTTTTGTTTGTGTGTGTGTGTGTGTTAGTAGAAAATGTGATGCATAAAAAACATCATAATAAATATGAATGTCATTTGAAGTTGTCTGTAATTCCAGTAAGTAACCCAAATTAAACATTAACAAAATGTTTTGGTTTAACCCTAAATTAAAATTCTGATTCTATATTAAAGCAATATTTTGTTAAAGCATTACTCCACTTCCAGGATAAAAAATCCTGATAATTTACTCACCTCCATGTCATCTAAGATGTTAATGTCTTTCTTTAGCTAGAAGTTATTTTTGTTTGGGTCGGTACTTCTGCAACAATGTAGGATGATTTAGAAGTTGGAGGAGAAAATGAGATGGGAGTTTACAACATACCCTCGCTGTATTGAAATGAAGTGCACAGAATACGCATGCACATCGCAGAGCTAGTCAAAATGAGCATTAAGAGAAAATAACTGATTGTTTTGCTAGACCCTCATTCATCGGCTGGGATCATTTAGAGTCCTTTAAAGCTGCATTCAGACTGCATTTTTAACCTTAAATCCATTGGGCACCATTGAAGTCCACTACATGGAGAAAAATCCTAGAATGTTTTCCACAAAAAGCTGAATTTCTTTGCAACTGAAGAAAGAAAAGACATGAACATCTTGGATGACATGGGGGTGTGTAAACTATCAGGAATTTTTTTTATTTTGGAGTATATGGTCTTTTTAAATAAATATTATTTTCACTTTGTATAAATGTTTATGGAAAAAAAAAATTGAGTTTGAGTTTGTCCAAAGCTTAGACCTGTTTGATATGAAAGACTAGTTTTGTCCATGTTTCATTTTCGCAGTCTGGTTTTGCTCATTCTCAATTCTTTTTTTTTTTTTTTTTTTTTCTTTTTTAGCTCGTCCTCAGTTCACAGTGACCCCTCAGGACCAGTCTGTGCTGGAGGGTCTTACAGTTGACTTTCCCTGCGAGGCCAGCGGCTACCCTCAGCCTGTCATAGCATGGACTCGTGGCGGTAAGATGACATAATTCCACCTTGTCTGTTTGACTTGCTAGAGTGGACTCCACGCTATTCAACAGTCTGCCTAAGTCAAGTCTGGTCAGCATTTTTATTTTGTAAAAAACTGACCAACTGGCATTTTTCATCCATACATGCATATATGTTAAGAAAGAACACGTAAGTGGGATTTGATTTCATTAATATTATTATGTGCGTATACAGTTTTCAAATCATGTCCTTTTAAGATTTTAGGTATCTTACAAGTGTACATTGAGTACATTTAAACACCTCTTTTTCAAGAGGGTCTAATTATGAAATTCTGATTGAATGCTTTCTAACACCGCCTACACTGTTGTGTGTGCTGTCAACATGATATTTGTTTGTCTTCACAAACTGAGAGATGACTCAGTGTCAACAGCATGCCTCAGAATTGAATTTGTCCTTAACATTCCCATAAAAGGACACATTTAAAGATTATTAAATTGCTGTCTTTCAGTGACTATCAGCTGTTTTTAGCTTGGACAAAATCGCTTAAATTCTGTTCTCCTACCATAGGCAGCCCCCTGCCTAATGACAGACGACACGTTGTTCTCTCATCGGGTAGCTTGCGCATCAGCCGCGTGGCCCTTCATGACCAGGGCCAGTACGAATGCCAAGCAGTCAGTCCTGTTGGCACTGTCAGAGCAGCTGTTCATCTAAACATCCTGCAAACCGGTAAGGTCCTGTTCACAATATAAATCACCTTCTGACCAGTGGCGGCTACTGGTCTGTCAAATAGGGGAAGCTCATTTTCGGCCTACATCATAAAATTGTCTATTTATTTATTCACAAGAATGTGCCTTATTGTCATAAGTAAGTCACAATGCAAACAATCGTAAAAAAAAAAAAGCTTTAGTTTTATTATGCAAAATATGATGTATTTTTTCTTTTAGTCAGATGCTACTATATAGTATAAATATTTTGCAATTTAAATAAGGTTATTATGGAGATTTATTTATTTATTTATTTATTTATAAAGTATTTTAATAGAAATATAAGGTTTCATTATGTTATGTTAAAATTTTTCAAGATTACTATTTATATATATATATATATATATATATATATATATATTTATATTTATATTAATTTATAGTCATCCTCCATGTTAATATTTAATGTAGTAATCTATATATATATATTGATTACTACATTAAATATTAACATGAATGAATGAATGAACGATCTAAAAAAAATATTAAACTCTGTAAAAGTGAAACAAGGAATGTGGTGTATAATTGTGTGAAATGTATGATGAAAATCAAGCAATTTCGCCAAGCAAATATAAAGAAATAGGTTGCAGCAGTTTTTATTTCGACTGAACTTGAGAAATCCGCGATGGGACTGAGCGCGAATAGCTCCAGCGATTCCTTATAGTACAAAATCGCTGTCAGTCAAAAGGAGATGCAATCTTTCGACAGACCCTCCAATCATCACGCAGAAGCTCGGAGTCCAGGCCAGCCCACTCCTCATTTGCTCCTCATTCACCCCCAGAGACGCTGAGCGTCCGTGGGCGGGACATAATCGCAGCGTTTATCCAATGACCGTCTAGTTTCAAAGCACTGAAAAAAACGTTCAAAGCAGCCGCATTGAAGTCAATGGACGCTGGGCTTCAACGGGGAAATGCACTGTGATGCTACGGGAATGTATGAGAAGAAAATCAAGTCAGCCGACCTGCTATATCTAACTGATTCTGAACGAACTCGTCTTTGAGATGAACGTTTTCTAACGCATTTTTAGTCAATAAAATGTTAGTACAATAGTACATAATTTGACTATTAATTTTGTGACATTATAGGGGAAGCTGAGCTTCCCTTGCAGTCTTAAAGAAATCGCCACTGCTTCTGACATAGATTATTTCAGCATGTTCAACAAGAGGTGGCCAGCATGTCCAAAATCCTACATCACCGAACAGTTCTGTTCACAGTTATGTTATACATTTTTAAAATATAATAAAATAAAAAAAGGTTGTTTTTTTATCTTTAGCTAGTTGCCAAAGCAACATTTCTTATTTTTGTTTGGTTGAAGCTGAAATACTAAAATAAACATAACTACAGTACATAAACTAAAACTAATAAATAAAAATGACTAAAACTAAACTTAAAGTAATATATAGTCATGTGTGCTGTAAATTCATCAGAAATCCAGTGATAATGCCCAATTTAATAATAATGTGAATTGTATTTATTTATACAAAACAGCTCTGACATAAGTGCAAAAACTTAAAAAAAAAAAAATAAAAAAAAAAGCCAATATTGTTGTAGTATCACTGATACACAGTTTTAGTAATTTTAGTCATTTTGTTTTGTGCTTTTGTATTTTTCAGTTTTTGTGTGTTTGTTTTTTAAAATGTTTATATAGTGTTTTTTTGTTTTTGTTTTTGTTTTTTTCATTTTACTTCAACTTAATTTTTTATTTAATTTTTTTTTTTTTTTCAGTTAAAGTTTATTTTGTTTCAAATAATAATAGTTATGGTTTTAGTTAACAATAGTAACCCTGAAAAATACTCAAAAGAGTAAAACTAATACATTTCTGGCATTTGCACATCACATGTTCTATATACTAATGCACAAGCTGTAATATTACTCATCAACCATAAACAAGTGAACTCCATTTACCTCATCTTGTGTTTGTGAGACAGCATTCTCACATATTTTTGCGTTTCTCTATGTTTCTGTAAATTGGCTGTCAGTGCTGCCCACAAATGTATTGAACGAGGAATTGACTTACAGTTTATGGTGTATAGCACAAAACAAGCCCCTAACACCATAAACTGTAAGTCAACTCCTCGTTCAACACTCATTCGGAACAAGACCAGACATGGTATTAACAGGAGTGAAGGAGGGCTGGCTTCATAAACTAATTTGTCATTTACCCACCAGCAAAGCCTTCAATTAGAACAACAATACCCCCATAAAGTCTCAATGACAGATGTAAGACCAGGTCCCTGCATGTAAGTGCCGTAAAAACCACTGCTTAAGCTTTATTACAGACTTGTGGAATAGCCAGGAAAGCATGCAGCTCTGAAATTCCCACATGGCAAGATGTTTCCATGTAGTAATGGTTGTTAACACACTGCATAACAACCGCCTGTATTTACTTTAAAACCAAGGCACAGGTTTGGCTCATGGTTGCTTTTATTTAGAACAGTCTTACGGGAAGTATCTGAAGAAATGCAGAGTTAAGAAACAGAGAGAGTTGTGAGAAAACCTGTACTTATAGTTAGAACAGCTGCAGAAAGAGTGAGTACTGACTAAATGAAAGTTTAGGAAAAGTCTTGAAAAGTCTTGCTTCGTAGCGTTGTCTTGTTTTTAAAAATATCGAAACAAAATGTAGTAAAAATATCTAAACTTTTGTAAGTCAGGAATCAGACATTTGCTGTTCTGCTCATAAGTCCACATACCTCTTGTAGAATATGCAAAATTTTAATACGTTTTACGAAATAAGTAGAATCATAAAACCATCCTGAATAGGCTCTGTGTAAAAAGATGGATCTCAAAATCATACGGTCATTGTTGGAAAGAGGTCAGATATGCAGAAGATGCTGGAAAACCAAAGAATGTGCAGGACTTGTTCTTTTTTCTGAAGAACAGCTGGCAGTTGAACTGCACAGAAAAAAAGGGATTCATGAACTACTATCACAAGACATAAAAACAGTCATGGATCATCCAGATAACGACACAGTATTAATATACAAGGGTATGTAAACTCTGTGTAAACACAGAGTAATTTCTATAAATACAATTATTATTTTGTCTTGTGCAGTATGTGTAAATATCAGTTATGTAAATATATAGCTTATTCAGGACAGTGCTTAATAAAAAATACATGTAATTTTTATGTCTTATTTTGTTAAAATGAACATTTTGCATATTTTGCAAGGGGTGTGTGAACTTGTGAGCAGAACTGTACTTAAAAAGCAAAATTTCATAAGATATTAAGTGAGTTTTTGATCAACAAGAAATGTAAGAAAAATAATTTGGTTTCCCCTTTGAATTAGTGTATTTTTCCTATTCCATTGGTAGTATTTTTTTTTTTTTTTTTAATCAATTTTTCACAAAACAAGACTTAAAATATTAAGTCATTTTGCATTTTTATGAAAATAATTTTTTTGCAGTGACTAATGACAGAATGACTGAACAGATTATCAGCAGTTGGTGGGAAATTCTTACAGATTACTATAGTACATTTGTAAATGGGGTAAATAACTTCAAGGGATAGTTCACTCAAAAGTCACCTACATTTTGAATGGCCTAGGGATGAGTAAATTAACAGCAAATTTAAGTTTTTGGGGGGACCATTCTTTTAAGGACCTCAAAGGTCTTCTCAGAGGATCATCTGACTGTAGCTTTATGGGGTTCGAAAGTTTAGATAAAACTCTTTAAACAAACTAATCCATTTTGGCCTTGAAGACTCACATATGCCTCACTCAGACTCAACCTCTTGCCCTTTCATTGACTTTATAATTACAGAACCTTGACAGTCGGCAAGATCTCAGGAACATGTATGACCTGTGCATGTTCTTTTCATGTTGTAGATCATGCACATGACTCATAATAGATGCAGCTGCGTTTTTGTGCGCTGTAATCATTAACATATGTTTTTACATCACCAGTAACGCCTGTTTTCACAAGCGCTCCAAGGGATATGACTGTGGAGTCTGGATCAGATGTCCAGATTCCGTGCAGCGCGCAGGGTGAGCCCACACCTATCATCACATGGAGCAAGGTTAGATCCATTGGCTGCCACATTCCCTACCAACTAGCCATCCATCCATTACCACCACTTTGGTCCCCATGGGACTATCCTGGTTTTGTGACCAGATTTATTTAAACAATATCTGGTCCTGATCTACAGGATGGAGTTCAGATTACAGAAAGTGGGAAGTTTCATATCAATCCAGATGGCTATCTGGAAGTGCATGACGTGGGGCTTGCCGATGGGGGACGATACGAGTGTGTAGCCCGCAACTCCATTGGATATTCATCATTAAGCATGGTGCTAACAGTGCAAGGTAAGAACTGAAGGCTGTAACCACATTTTTAGAAGGTGGGACAATAATCAAATGTAGTATAGCTTAAGAATGACCTTTGAAGAACGTAATGCTTTTTGCATTCAAAAATAGCTGGAAATAGCAAAATAAGTAACAGGGGTCTTGACACATTTTTTTTCACAATGAAATGACCAGCTCATTTATTGGAAGGTAGACTGGTAGATTCTTGACATGTGTTAAACTGGATTTAACCATTCAATAAAATATGCCGCTTGCAGATGGAAAAGAAATGTGAAGTTGGACATTTTCTGCTTCCCATAGTGACGCTTACACAGTGTTTGCATACTTTATCACAAATAAATATTTTAAATATTGTGATACAAAAATAAATATGAAATATTTGTCAGATATGCAGACGTTTCAGATGTTTTCATGTAGCAACAGAAACATTTTTCATTCAATACTTCACACTGTTTACGCATTACGTGCGTAAGCACCAATAAAGTAGGGACTTTTTATCAGCTTATTTTGATAAATATGACACATAAATAACAATAACTAATTTTTAGAGAAAGATTTGTTAGGATAACATTAACATAAGCAGGATAATGTGTCAGAATAGACACAAAACTGTGTTGTTTTCCATTGTATACATTGTTTTTTACAATAGTAAAAACTCGTCTTCATTTGAAAGTCCTGCCAATTGTAAAACAGCTATGTTGCCAATTGAGCTTCACATGGTATACTAAATGGCACAAACTGATTGACTTCTGATGAATCTGTAGTCGATTAGATTGCTTGCTCAAAATTTCAATAATCTGTTTCATTGTTTACTGCAAGCCAATCATGCTCGATTGGACCCTCCACCTCCCCCAGCTAGGTTTTCTTAATGTGAAACTTTTCTCAGCATATTTTGATATCTGACTCATTTGATATGAATTAATAATTGCACAATCTATATTTAAGTCACTGTTAATTACAGTGCCAGTAAATAAATGGACCTTCTGTTCATCTTCTAATCCCATGTGCAGATTAAAATTTATTATAAACTCCAATTCTTAAGCTTTTATTCATACTAGTGTTTGTATAATTTTCTCCAGTCCCGCAGGTGAGCAGGGAGGGTGATCCATTTGTCTCAACGTCCCTTGAAGAGGCCATTCGGAGCATAAACAGCGCAATAGACTCCACCAGGAGGCAGCTCTTTGACGGGTGAGTGCTTGGTGCTGCAGGCAAAACATGCCAAGAAAACAATTCCTTCTGCTGTGAGTCACAATGCCGTAACCCATCAGGAATTTACTGGGACCATTTATGCCTTGGACAAGGGCTGGTCACTGCACTTTGATTCCTAATTTATCACTGAAAGGGGACCCTGCTGCGTTGGAGCTTGATGTTTGGAGGTTATTTTGTCTGTCGAGGCCATTGCCAGCTCACGTTAGCTGACTGAGAGTGTTTGCGTTTCATAGTTGGAGAGGACTGCTTCAAAGACAAATGCTTTTGAATGAAGTCTGGGAGAAATATTATCCTAGTAAAGAGAGATTGCCAAAGATTAGACTTGGAATTACAAAACTGGCATTTTTCTTCACATGACTCTTTTAATTTTTCAATTACAGTATTAACTGACATTTTGACTAAGCTTGCCAGGACATTAAAGCATGCTTAGTGAATTTATGCAGTCAAAAAACAACTGGCCATGGGTGAAATTTGTGAAAAAACCGCCAATGTTTTTGGCACAAATGACCACAGATATATTGTCATAACTTGGCTCTCTCTTAGTTCACAAAAGATAATATGTGATGTGAAGCCAACTCCCTGAACGCTAAAAATGATATTAATGCTGCAAGACTTTGATGTTCTTTAGCTTTTGTTTGATTCAACACCAACAGCCTGGGAGCAAATGCTTACTCTGGCAAACCGTTTATTCTTTGTTTAATATGGTTCTCTCAAATCATAAACACAGAATTAGTTTGCAGTTATTATGATATAAATAACTGAAGCCGGATAGTTACTGTAGTCAGCTTTTAAGATGTCACCTTATAGAATATGACTTGTACACTTTGTTGTTTGTTTGTAGTGAGAAATTAAGAAATACATTTTGCTCTTGAAGCATAATTTCTTTTGACAATTAGAGCTGCAAAAACTACTTTAAGGTGGGCGGAAGTTTAGGTACAGAGTCTTTGTGAGTGACTGCACTTGAAAGCATGCATTTAAAAGCAGCTTTTAGAGTGAGCTTTGTTGGGAAAAAAAAGTGTATGATTCAAGTTGTCCAAGGTATTGAAACACTTTTTATTAAATGCTTGAAACGTCATGTGCATGTGTGGCCATGTCAAGTGCTTTGACACGCTGTTTATGCTGTTCAAAGGGGTTCAGATGTGCTTTTTACTAGGACATAATTTCCATCATTCTGTAATAATATGTCACCTTTTTAGCATAATGTGTGTTGCTACAGAGCATTCATTCTCACTCGCTTCAAACTCGCTCAATTTTTGCTTTTGTTTTTCTGTATTTATAATTTGTTGATTTAAAGCAAGACAGCACAGGCAGACACTTTTTTTTTTCCATGTACATACATTTTGAGAATTTGGGCTCTTTGACTCTTTGTGTTGTTTTAGACTAGCGTAAAGAAAACATTAAAAAATACACTTTTAGAAGTTAATTTCATTGCACTTTATCTATTTGCGTCTGTAGATTTCAATTACAGTGCATATCTGTAAAGGCCAATTCCTCAATTGTTTTTTTTCCTCATGTCAAAAATCTTTACTTCAGCAGCATTTACATACACCAAACGTTTTAGTTTTATTCCTATCTATATTCTAAAGGTTTTTACAGAGGGGTTTGTTCATATACCGTTTGCCTGATTTTATATAACGATTTATTATGGAAAACATAGTGATTTTTTTTTTTTTTTTCCCTGGCTGTTGACAGTATTTTCTTATTTATGGAGTGATAAAAATAGATATCCAGAATGCCAAGTCCCAAGATCATAATGCATATGAAAATATAACATTTCAGAAAAGTTGTAATACATAACATGTTTGCAATTCTTACTATAATCAGTCAGTTGGGGAAATATGGTAATATCTATTAATTTTTTTTTTTTACCCTATTTGCCCGGGGTGCCTTGCTTGTCCACTGTCCACAGTGGACTAATAAGAAATTACTGTATAAGATTGCTCTACAAGATTGATCTACTAATCTGTTAGTTGTAATGCAAGTCTATAGTTTGCTAAGTTGTATTCTCTTCCAGAGTGAGTCTGAATGGCTTTTGTGAATGTGAAAGTTAATATGTTCTCCACTAATATGTTCGTCAGATCTCCTCGTACCCCTGCCGAACTTCTGGCTCTGTTTCGTTACCCCCGGGACCCCTACACAGTGGAGCAGGCCAGAGCTGGAGAGATTTTTGAGCAGACCCTACTTCTCATCCAGAGGCATGTCAACCAGGGCCTCATGGTGGACACTAATGGAACAGGTATGTCACACCTCCATGCTGCTCTGAAAATTATAGATTTTTTTGCTGTGGTGATTAAATATGCAACTAGTATATGGCAAAACATAACCACTAGACATACTAAATAACCAGCAGACACTGTGGCGCTTTGTGCTGCTGAAGACATGGGTCACTGTTTTTTCTGGTTATGACAACAGCACAGCTTTCATCGCCACAGTAAGGCAAAATGGCCTCACATGTTTGGACAAGCCCTGCCCCAATTTGAGCATTTACCCTCTGGACACGTTCACTGACACAAATACCAAGAAGGGGTCAACAGGCGCAATTACTACTTGCATCTATTGCCGACTCGTCTAACGTTGCCAGAATTTTAACTATGATCATAGCGTCTTGTTCACTTTACAGCTATTTAGTTAACATTATATCAACGCAACTTTCTCACTGGGCAGTTAATAACCAGTGTAACCTTACTCAAAGAGACTGTGTGACTGTGTCAGATTGGAACCAGTTTTGACCAGCTATTGCTTGTGGATGAGATTAGTGACTAAGTGCCCTCTTAAAGGGGTAGTTCACCCAAAAAGGAAAATAAGGTCATCATTTACTCAATATCATTGTTGTTCTAAACACATACAGTAAGACATTAAGAGTTCATCTTTGAAACACAAAAAATTAAAAAATATATTTTAATAAAACCTAACAGGTTTTTGTCCCTCTATTGAAAGTCTAGGTAACTAAAACTTTTGAAAAGATTCAAAAAGGTCATAAAGGCATCATAAAATTAATCTGAGCATTTTTTATGTATTGTGAAGAGATGCAATAACCTTACATGATAAACCGATTTAATTTAGGCATTTATTCACATAAACACATATACATAGACATTGAATAAAAAACACTCAACAGAAAAGTTTGGTTACCTGAACTTTCAATGCTTTTTTTTAAATTCTCATTTGTGTTTCAAATATTAACCACAGTCTGGATTTAGAATTACATCAGGCTGAGTAATTGATAACAGAATTTCATTTTCATTGCAACACTGTATTTGTCTCATTGCAAAATAGTAGAAGCTATTTTTTAACTGAGATCAAAATTATTTTACAAGATGCACACTTTTTTTTTTTTTTTATCTTCTTTCTTAACAGCCTACCGCTACAATGACTTGGTGTCGCCACGTTTCCTGGATATGATAGCTAACCTGTCTGGCTGCACGGCCCATCGGCGCTTCAACAATTGCTCTGATATCTGCTTCCACCAGAAGTACCGCACCCACGATGGCACCTGCAACAACCTGCAGCACCCCATGTGGGGTGCCTCGCTCACTGCTTTTGAGCGCTTACTAAAGCCTGTCTATGACAATGGCTTCAATCTCCCACGTGGTGCCACTGAGCGAAGGCACAACAGCTTCTCTCTGCCACTCCCACGTCTGGTCTCCACCGCCATGATCGGGACAGAGACTATCACCCCAGACGATCGCTACACACACATGCTTATGCAGTGGGGCCAGTTCCTTGACCACGACCTGGATTCGACCGTTGTGTCCCTCAGTCAGTCTCGTTTCTCCGATGGACAGTTGTGCACCTCAGTGTGCACCAATGACCCACCTTGCTTTCCCATCATGTTCCCTCCCGATGATCCACGGCAGCGGCGCAACAGAGCACGTTGCATGTTTTTTGTGCGCTCTAGTCCCGTATGTGGCAGTGGAATGACCTCTCTGCTTATGAACTCTGTGTATCCACGTGAGCAGATGAACCAGCTTACCTCCTACATCGATGCTTCCAATGTTTACGGCAGCTCGCAGCACGAGGCAGAAGAGATCCGTGACTTAGCCAGCCATAGGGGCATGCTGCGGCAGGGTATCGTGCAACGCACCGGCAAGCCATTGCTCCCCTTTGCAACTGGGCCACCAACAGAGTGCATGCGGGATGAAAACGAAAGTCCTATTCCTTGCTTCCTAGCTGGAGACCATCGTGCCAATGAGCAGCTTGGGTTGACGGCTATGCACACGGTTTGGTTCCGTGAACATAACCGCATAGCCAGCGAGTTGCTACGTCTCAACCCACATTGGGATGGAGACACCATTTACCATGAGGCACGAAAGATAGTCGGAGCCCAAATGCAGCATATAACCTACAGCCATTGGTTGCCCAAAATACTGGGCGAGGCTGGCATAAGGATAATGGGTGACTATAATGGCTATAATCCCAATATTAATGCCGGCATCCTCAACGCTTTTGCCACTGCTGCCTTCCGCTTTGGCCATACGCTCATTAACCCCATTCTGTACCGGCTTGATGAAAACTTTCAGCCCATTCAACAAGGACACATCTCACTGCATAAAGCTTTTTTCTCACCCTTTCGTATTGTGAACGAAGGAGGCATAGATCCTTTGCTCCGTGGCTTGTTTGGAGTGGCGGGAAAAATGCGAGTGTCCACTCAACTGCTTAATACTGAACTTACTGAACGCCTTTTTTCAATGGCACATGCCGTGGCACTCGACCTTGCTGCCATGAATATCCAAAGGGGACGTGACCACGGTATACCCCCGTACAATGACTACCGGGTGTTCTGCAACCTGACATCCGCACAGACGTTTGATGATCTGAGAAATGAGATTCAGAACCCCAGTGTGCGAGAGAAGCTACAAAGGTTAGCCACAAAAGGTCTTGTTCTAAATCCCATGATATTTTCAGCATTTTCTGGATATAATGGTCTGTTTTGCTCCCAGGCTGTATGGCACACCTCAGAATATTGACCTGTTTCCTGCACTGATGTCCGAAGAGCTGGTGCCTGGCAGTAGACTGGGACCGACCCTCATGTGTTTACTGGCAACCCAGTTCAAGCGTCTCAGAGATGGTGACCGGTAAGACCTGTCCTTGATTCTGAATTTTTAAAATTTGTTTCAAATTTATTTGTGTATTTATGTGTATATTTTAGAGCTTTTCACACTGCACTTAAAGGAGTAGTTGACTTCCAGAACAAAAATTTACAGACAATGTACTCACCCCCTTGTCATCCAAGATGTTCATGTCTTTCTTTCTTCAGTCGTAAATAAATAGTTTTTTGAGGAAAACATTTCAGGATTTCTCTCCATGTAATGGACTTCTATGGTGCACTCAGATTTGAACTTCCAAAATGCAGTTTAAATGCAGCTTCAAGGGGGCTCTAAATGGTCCCAGCCAAGGAAGAAGGGTCTTCTCTAGCGAAACAATCGGTTATCTTCTAAAAAAAAAAATTGCAATTTATATACTTTTTATTTATTATGTTTGGGGTTTTTTTGGCCTTTTTCATGCTTTTTTTTTAAACTTTGTGTAAGTTATATTAGGCATATAACATGGTGTATTATTATTCGTTTTGGTAATAAAAGTTTGTTACGTTAATACTGCTCATTTAAAAGTGAAAGTAAAATGTGCACAACGCTTTTAAAAGCTACTCAAAACCGAAGGAATGTCAAGAAAAGAGGAAAAATTTAAACAAACTAAAAACAAACAATTGCTTGATACCACTAATTTGAAAGTGAAAGTAAAACTCAAACGATACTTGGAGAACATATTGCTGTATTGTTTTGCCTTCGATTATTTATTTATTTTTTTTATTTCTTCCTTAAATTTTCTTTAGTTGGTCTTAAAGTCTTAAATTTACCCTCATAAAACTTGCAGAAACAATACTTTTAGTCACATTTGGCAGAATAGAGCTGGGTAATAATATACAAACCAGAAATCAACACTTCTCACATTATCACAGTTTTTTTTGCTATACTTTAGAAATTGGTAATAAAATATGACAAGAACTCAGAGTTAAACTGTGTCAGAACACATTCATCTTGATAAAGTCAGATAACTTTGATAAAAAGGTATGTAATGCATTACAATCAACCAAAAATTCAGACAACTGCTAGTATGACAATATTTACACAACTATCAATACTTTGTTGACCAGTTACCAAGCAGTGCTTAATTTTGTTCAGTCTGTGGTGTAAAAAGATCACATTAGCAATTAAAGAAAAAAACACTTAAGCAAAACATGGTCAGGTCAAAGTCATTTTTGGTCCCAAATTTTTATCAATTTTGCTCGTAGTCCACTGTACAAAGAATTTTTGGGTATAATATGTCACAGTTTACTTTATTTCCCAGTAATACATTGTACATTTTGCAATGATATAAACAATCCTGTAGACAAGGTTTGCAGTATAGTTTATATAATTCTGTGTGAATATACTGTATGTGTGCTGGAAAATAGGATGTACCAGCATTAATTTGGTGATATAAACAATCAAACAGTTGAGATTTGCTGTATTACATACAGCTTAACCTGAGTATACTGTATGTATCCAGATAAGGTTGGATGTAATTATATTAATATAAACTCATTAATGTGTATTGTGGTGAGACTGGGATTTATGAAACTCATGAGGTCTTGTCCAGTTTGGTGTAGTGACAACCATAATTATTATTCGGTGATGTACATCACTGACACGGATAATAATAATTAATCTGCAAATTCTCTAATAATTCACTTATGTAATTGTAGGTTTTGGTATGAGAACCCCGGCTCCTTTAGCCCTGCTCAGTTGACCCAGTTGAAGCAGGCGTCTCTTGCCCGGGTGCTGTGTGACAATAGCGACAACATTACCCGAATCCAGGCAGATGTCTTTAGCGTGGCTGAATTCCCTCACAGTTATGGAAGCTGTGACGATATACCTAAGATTGACCTGCGTATGTGGCAGGACTGCTGTGAAGGTACAGACTCAGTTTACCATGACTTACATCATATTCTACCAGTCAGTTGGGAATGTTTAAGATGATTTTTTCAAAGATGTCTCTCATATGCTTACCAAAGCCGCATATTTTGTATCCAAGATAAAGTAAAAACAGTAACAATGTGAAATACTACTATATTTTAAAATAAAATGTTTTCTCTTAATAATTGTAAAATTATTCCTGTGTTGCGAAGCTGAATTTTCAGCATCATTACTCCACTCTTCACTGTCACATGATCTTCCAGAATTCATTTTAATATGCTGCTTTGCAGCTCAAGTAACATTTCTATTTATTTTAAATCTAAAACAGGAACATGCAATTTAGGCACTCAATTACATAAGTAGAATCTCTTGGATAGACCATATTGAAAACTGAGTACTTTTGCTTTGGTTTTTGAAGGGGATGACACTGATTTCACCAAACAGGACATGTTCCCCGATCAGCATCTTTTTCTTATGTGTAATCAGATGGAAGCTGATTCTTCTTGCTGAGTTGAGCAGTGAATTAAAGCTTTATGGGAACTTCAGATAGGCCCTTGATTTCTATCTTGCAGCCCTGTTCTCTGCTCTGGCACATGGCCGATCAGTGTAGCTTTTTATCGCATATTGTTCCCATGTCATGTTGCTACGCAGGACCATAATATACATGTTTTGTGTTGCTTTTAATTTAATTTTCACTTTACAATGCTGCACAGATGCAGGAATTTACACATGCTAATTCTGTACATAATTAAAATAAATGTACAGTTCTGAAGTAAAAGTAATGCAGTTAGATTATATCTAATGTTCTATAGATAAAACAGTTAACAAAAATGAACTGTTATTCTTGTCTGTCCAGTCAAATTTTGCAAACATTTTGGCAGCTTCAGTCTGTCAGTGCTGTAAATGACTATGGTATAAACTGTTTCTGCATCTAATAAAGGCTGAATTTGTCTGCAGACTGCCGCACTAAAGGTCAGTTCAACGCCCTGTCGTACCACTTTAGAGGACGCAGGTCAGCGGAGCACAGCTATGCAGAGGAAAAACCTGCCAGCAACCTCACAGACAACAGCAGGTACAATTCACATGCTCTATTTACAGTCTGCTGGTTATTTCTGGATCATTTGTAAATTCTCATAACATTACTGATAATGGACCCTTTTCACATTTCTGGGGTTCTCAGAAGCAAATGTTGCCATAGCTGGCCAGATGTCTATGGTGGTGAACAGAAAGTAAACAGTGGTAGCATTTCTATGACACTGAAAGAAAGTATCAAGAGATTGATTATGTTGGTCACTCCTCAGCAGCATTAAACGGTTTTCTGAAGTTTAATGCCAAAGGTATTAAAACACAAAGTACAGTGTTTTGGTAAATAAATTGTACATTTATTTTTTTAAATGAAAATATAAAAAACTTTGGTAGATTTTCAATATTAACAACTGTGGAAACATCATCACAGTCTGTGAAACGGGTCTAGTAGTAGTAATAATAGTTAATGCATAATTTTAGTTAAAGCTTTAGTTTAACTTAACTGAAACTTAACTGAAATTATGAAAACTACAAGTCACTTGTGATTATCAATCAGTTATACATTCAGTGTTTTTTTTTTTTGTTTTTTTTGTTTTTCAGCACTTTGGAAGATACTCCAACTGCAGTAAATGTTACTGTATCACCAAAGTCAGGGACTGAACCTTCCATTAAGGATTTCCAAGACTTTGTTGCTGACATGCAGAAAACTATCACAAGTTTACGAAAACAGGTTAGGACTCATGATTCACTTGGTGCTATGCAATCCCTAGCTGCACCATGTACTTTATCTGTTTATATAAATCGTGTGAAAATCCAGTCACAGATATTTGTGAATGTATTGTCTTTTGTTGGTGAACTCAGTATATAGGGACAATTGACATCTGCTCAGACACAAGTGTTTGGAAATGATGCTGAAAATGTCTGTTTTATTGTCCAGTGCAACAGGCCAAAAATCAAACTTTTCAGACGCTGCTTCTGGTTATTGATAACCAGTGTTGGGCAGTAACGCATTACTTTGTAACGTGTTACTGTAATTTGATTATTTTTTTAGTAACGGAGTAATTTAACGCGTTATAATTTCCAAATTAGTAATTAGAGTATAATTACAAGCATGCATTACATAATTGCCGACAGAATGTGATTTATCATGTAGATTATAAAAAGGGTGTTGGCTAGCACACGCAACATCCTTTACCTGAGAACTACTTGTGACTGCAGCGCCTGTGAGGCGGATACTACCAATGAAAACAGTCAGCATGGAGAGAGGAAACCATGCGTTCCGTAGCTGTAAATACAATCATTATTTTTAGTTTATTTCTGTCAAAGGCAAGAACATTAGTGCATTGTCAGTTAGAGAGGAAGAAAACCTTTTCAACCGTGAAAAACTCTATATCCAATTTAAAACCTCTGAAAGGGCAGCACGGCACATTAAAACTTATTGAGAACGTATCGGGAGCAACGCATCAGCTTCTGTTGTCGTACCGCGCCACTCTCCAGTGAGAGTGGTCTCTAATCCAATGGCACTGGACTCGATGCAAAAGAGAGTACAAGACTTACACGGTACAAGACTTGATGGGCGGGCGCGGGCGCGGGCGCGGGCGGGCAGAGACTTATGTGTGTGCGGGATGCAATACAATAAAATGATTTTGTGGGACTCCCGCAAAATAGAACTGTCTAAACATAAAATATCTAAAACAAATGAATTGCTATTTATGTACTGCACAAAAGCAACAAGAACAGCTATATAAAACAAAAACGATTAACAGGCGTAAGTATAGGCAGAGTTTCTATTTATAACGTGTTTGCAGCGTTGAACAATGTTGATTTCTGAAATTCAATGGACAATCAGAGAATCCTCTCACCGCTCGAAATGCTGTGCGTTTTGCAACCACACACACAGCAGCCTATTGCTTTTAGTTAAAATAACAGCGGTTTGTGAATGTTGATGCTTTAATAACATGTTTTATTGGAACATTTATGCTGGAATGTTCACTATTCACGTTCACTATTTCACGTAAATTTCGTGGATGTACAGAAAAAAAGTAACGTAACGAATAATGTAACTAATTACTTTTGAAATAAAGTAATCAGAACATTAATTTGATTACTTTTCAAAGGAGTAATCAGTAATTTAATTACATTTTGCCCAACACCGTTGATAACACATGACAATCCACAGCGACATGAAATTATCTGCCATCTTTCCTTTGTCCAGTTCACAGTGGATGATTTCAAGTCTATCCAACATCAGATAAAGCAGTCCTCAGTGAATAAGCAGAATCTGTCTGTTGAACAGATTTTCAACATTCAACAGATGACTGTAATTTTGCCAAGTAGGGCCTGTTCCTTGCTGTCAAATAGACATAGTCTAAACACATTTGTCGTCAAACTCATTTTCTGATTATACCACCATTAATCACTATAACCAAACATTTCCTGAGATATGTTTTAGTTCAGCATCTTGAATTAGTAGTCATATTTTTTGCATACAATATGAATCAGTATGCTATGGTGCATTATAAAAGAACATACTGTAACACTTGCTGTAATGCAAAGAATAAACATCTTGGAGGGTAAAAAATGTTTCTCTTTGTTGGAACTGACAGATAAAAAAACTTGAAGGCCGTCTGAGCAAGACAGACTGTGCAGATGAGGACGGGAGAGAGCGAGTAGATGGAGAGAGTTGGAAAAAGAACCCCTGCACAACCTGTCAGTGTAAAGTAAGTTCATCAGTGCACTGAGCCTTTCTGAAATACATCTTCAGGTGTGTTCACATATAGACTGTGCTTCATTCACTTGCATGTGAACACAGTAGAGTGGAAACACAAGCACATGCACAGAAAATATAGTTTTACACAGTGTACCAGTGTATTTGTGAAATCAAGACAGAAACCTTTGACTTATCTAAAGCAGTGTTTCTCAGCTGGTTTTGGTTTAGGATTATGACACAAAAGCAAATAAAAATGTCCTTAAAATCAAACACTGAAATGTGTAACCAATAATCTGTGATAACACAACCTTTGTTGTAATATATGAGAAGCATTTTCTTTTCCATTTGAAAGGTTTATAAGCGTGTTAATTTTTGTATTGTAATTATGCGCAATGATATATTCAATATTTATCATGATAATATTCTGTATATATTGTAATTTGCAATTTATATGTAGAGTAGAATTCAGAATACAGCTGAGCATTTTGGTCATGACACACCAGTTGAGAACCATCAGAGCACACAGCACAGATTAACCATGCGGTTCTTTACAAAAAATACAGCCTTCAAAGCTGAATTGCAGGGTACCAAGAAAGTGGAGTATGTAATGTGTTTTTTTGTTTGAGTGCATGTTCATAACTCAAGCATTGTTACAGTTTTTTTTTATTTTTGTTATTTTTATTTTTTTGAAAGTCACTGGTTATTACAATGATTTATACAAAATGGTTGTAAAACAATGGACTTTTCAGCTCTATTACACTCTTAAATTTCACTGGACTATGTTAAAAAATCATTTGGAATAGTTTATGATTTACCAAATGGCTTTCATTGAGAATATTTTATTTACTCACTAATGCCAAATTCTACTCACATTTTGTATTTACTGAATATTTGTTTTGGACGCCAAGTATTCGTTACATCTGTATTTTCTTTATCTCACTGCAATTCAATGTGCAGGATTCTAGCACACATACTTATTATTATCGATAGATCAGTAGACAGACTGATTCCTAGAGGGAATTTCAGCTGTCAAAAACTGAGAAATGCCCTCACATGGTACTGTGTCCTTGTAACATGTTCTGTCTGAGATAGAATCTGCAGTACATGTAGTTTAAAGGAGTAGTTCACCCAAAAATGAAAATTTGCTGAAAATCTACTCACCATCAGCCATCCAAGATGTAAAGGAGTTTGTTTCTTCATGTGAACAGATTTGTAGAAATTTAGCACAACATCACTTGCTCACCAACGGGTCCTCTGCAGTGAATGGGTGCTGTCAGAATGAGAGTCCAAACAGCTGACAAAAACATCACAATAATACACAAGCAATCCACACCACTCCAGTCCATCAGTTCATGTCTTGTGGAGTATAAGCTGAATGTGTGCAAAAAAACAAATCTATCATTAAGGCATCTTCTGTTGTGTTTTCACAACAAAACCCAACATATTTGTTTAAAACTCTTTTGGACTGTTTTCGCTTGTATATGGTGCTTAATCAGTGCGTATTTCTCTCCTGATTTAAACCAGACAACAAAGCAATATTATGGATAGAGGACTCGTACTTTAGCTGCAAGCAAGAGTTTGAAGTTTCTTACAATCACACAGCTATTTCTATTTCTATAGAAGTGAAGACTTGAAGATCTCAATTACTTATGATTAACTAAAACTTAAATTAAAACCATAAAAAAAATCATTTAAGATAAAATGAATGTTGACTGAAATAAAATATATATAAAAAATATTTTCAAGACATTTATAATTTTTTTTTTTAATGCAACTTGATATATATACAACAAAATTTAAACATAATAATAAAAATATAAACTAATTCAAAATATTTCAAAGTATGATAATACTAAAATAACACTGTTTTTGCAGAGAGTGAAGAATGGTTGTATAGAAAAGAAAAATACCTGTGATGAATCCTGCACAAGTATTGTCTCGTTTTCAACTCAGTTGTTCTTGTGTCCCTGTCTCTGTTAGGAGGCCCAGGTGACGTGTTTTGTGGAAAAGTGTCTGCAGGCAACATGTCTGAATCCAGTGACGCCTAAAGGCTCGTGCTGCCCCGTGTGCCTCAACCAGCCATCACAACCACAGGATAACAAGCATCACGTATAACCTCAGGACACTTAACCAGTGTGACCTTGAGCTCATGCCTCCATTTGTTCGATAGTTGCGTTTCAGGGTTTTTTTTGTTGTTTGTCATGTATTGGTATTTTTGTTTGCATATCCTCAGATGCCCTCTACAAAGAACCAAAAATACACTGCCTTTAAAAGTATCTGAACAGATGAATGTGGGGCCCTGTTTTCCTCCTCAGGCATGTTAACCAGGAGACAACTACCCAAAGTGTTCATTTACAAGACCAAGGATGGGCGATTCCGGTCCTGGAGGGACACTGTCCTGCAGAGTTCAGCTCTATCACATCAAACCAAAGTCTTCAAGATTACTTGAAAATTACAGACAGTTGCGCTCAAAAAATATATGTAGGCTTAAATGTGAGATTTATGTTTTCGAATTGCTTGTAATATTTGGATTACAGAGTTTTAACTAATAGTGATAACGCAATGCATATTTGTCAGTTTTACACCAAATGAAACAAGTAAGATTTCTAAACTGAATGTGTTTTAAATGCAGAATAACCAGGTTTGTATATACAGTATATCATCAATACATTTAATTTGTTTCAATCTCATACATTTTAACAAAATGATGCTTGTTGCTTGTTGCAGAGCTAGTCATATTTTAACCATTTTTAAAATGAAAAAATGCAATTGTTTTCACAATTAACAGATTTATGCTGATTCTAAGCGATATGATTTAATGCATTTTAAAGATATTATTATTTAGATCAAATATGCCATGATTTTTTGAGTGCAGAAATAGTTAATGTATGACTGACAAATGTGCATCACAGTTTATTAGCTTATGTTAACACTGTGTAATGGAAATTTTATGTGCAATTCAAATGCATAAAACTTAAATTTAGGCCTAAATATTTTTGTTTGATTGGGGATGGAGCTGGGCTCTGCAGGACGGCAACCCTCCAGGACCAGAGTGTCCCGTTACTGGCTGTTTTATGGAAGAAGCATTCTCAGATTTGAGATGCTGAAGAACTGGTGCTATCTTACTCCATTTAAGTGATTTACCCGAGTCTTAAGAGTGTTGTATTATGCATTTAATTGTTTTGCAATATGCAAAGCATTATACAGTATATACACTCATTATGTGCTTTTTAAAACCACATTTGAGCAAAAATCTGTTATTTTGTAGTTACGCTAAATAATTTTTTAAAAACGTTACTCATACTTTTGCTTTATGATGCATAGTATCATACTCTGGACATATGTAGAACATTAGTTCCCGCCTTTTATCTTCCTCTCATGTGGAGAAAATGTGAATACCTTGAAAACAATCTTTGCAACGGGGGAAAAAAAACTCTACTGATCACCAAATGTTTGTTTCCCTTGGCAACTGCAGGATTTCTGAGACCTGGTGTTCTTTGCTTTATCTTGACAGAAAGCTGTTATTGATGTTTTTGGTTTGGGTGCGACTGAGGTGAAGCATTTGGGAAGTGCAGCACTGAGCTGACGTCAGGCTCTCTTTTAGGGTGTTACTGTACTTTTCTATAATACTCTGTTCTGCCGGCACAGTATTTATATTCTTGTCATGAATGAAGGTCCAGATGTTTCCTCCCTTTTCAAACATTGTTCAGAGAGATGTAAACAGTTGTGCCTCATCACAATACATCACTTGAAACGTACACACTTCTCTCTTAGCATCCAGTGTTCAATTACATTCATATTCGTTCATTTAGCAGACACTTTTATCCAATTTTTGAGATTAACGATATGTTTTAGTGCTTTAAAGAAATCACTAAATAATATTGTACCATTTGGACTGAATAAGAGTTTTTCGTTCGTGAGTTGGACTACACTGCTGGTGCTGTATGTTTGTTAGTGTGCAACCAGTTCACAGTGCTATCTGTGTTTTTGTCATTCTGCTATTTTCAAGCCCCCAGTATTTGTCACGATCAGTTCAGACTGAAGACTCGAATTTTGCCTTGATGCTGTAGAAAAACTTTAGTAGTTCAGTGTGATGTTCAAGAACCAAGAACCATTATTAAAATTACTGGAATAGCATAATGAAAATGTCTCTGTTACATCTGTCATTCCCTGAAAGAGGGAACGGAGATGTTACGTCATAACTGACGTATTTGGACCCCAAATACGTCAGTTATGACGTAACGCCAGAGTACGACTGAAGGGGAACTGTTGTCAACATTGATAATGTTTCTTGCGCATCAAAGCAGCATAGTAGAATGATGTCTGAAGGCTCATGTGACTGAAGACTGGAGGAATGATGCTGAAAATTCAACGTTGCATAAGAGGAATTACATATGTTCAAAAAGAAATGCTCCTTTTAAATTGTAATAACATTTTACAATATTTCTACTGTAATTTTGATCAAATATATTATTTGAATAGGAACCCTAGGTATTCTACAACACTTCTTTTGCTGAATGTGAAGTTTCCCCAGCACTGTCACACACCTTGTACCAAAGACCAAATACGTGTGTTTTGTTTAGTGGACTGGTAAGATGTCCAAGCTGTGGTGTGTTTTTAAGTTTTGTTTTTGGTTTTAGTTTTTTCTTTTTTGGAGTCTGACTCATTGAGTCTCACTGAAATGGAAGCCATATCCTGGGCTGGAGAGCTGGAGAGCTGCACTGCTGCTTCTCTCTAAACATTCCACTGTATCCTGATGAATTGTCATCAGCCTAACAGACTACAGACAATCACAGTCATGCTTGAATGATTATAGTTGTGCTGGTTAGTGATTGGGAAAGTGACTGCTATTGTGTTGAGAGCAGCTGAGTTTATGATTGTTTTTACTTGTTTTACCATGTGTGACTGCATCAAACTCCTTTATCTCTGTTGTTTGACTCTATATCAGTGTTTTATTACTCCCAAATGGCCTTCCTTCCTTCCTAAATGATCTAACAACCTCTTGAAGATCTTCCCCCAAACCAAGCTGTGCCCACCTGCCATGGAAATGCACTGCCCTGCAAGACTGAACATGCTCAAGTGGTCAAAATGATTCTTATATTTTGTATTGTATTTTTGCCAAAGACTGTTTGCACTGCAACGTATGCCTTTCAACAATAAAATGGCCACATATGAAACATTAGCTGTTTTATTTACAAAATGTGTCCAGTCACATTTATATACTGCTTTTCATTGTACAATGATCTTTTGTTCATTAATGTTGTAAAAAAAAATTAATCACGTATGAAACAAATTCATTATCCAGCTCGGTTTAGTTCGTTTTGTTCTCATTTGATACTATAAGTGCGGTTAAATCAGTAATATCAGTAATGTTTTTTTTCTTTTAACCCCCCCTTTTATTTTAATATGTGAGAAGTAAAAGCAAAATGTGTAGAACAAATCAAGTGTGTAGACAGCAGTTCTGAACTAGGTTTCATGCAGTAACCATTTTAGAATCAGGAAATGTTGTTTGTGGTGAAACATGCAGTTGTTTTGTACTCTGTACGGTTTAATTGCTGATAATTGCTGGTCATATGATGTACTCTAACTTTGAGAACTCACATTTACTCCAGTCCAAAATTACAGTTTATGGAAGATAACTGGCACAAATTTATTTGTAGTGCTAATGGCATGCCAGGTCACACTGGGGGGGGAACGTGCTTTTCAGGTATAAATTGTTAGATGTTTGCAACACTTTATAATAAGGTCCCATTAGTTTAATATTAGCATTGACTAACATTACCAATGAGAACTAAACAGTATATTTGTGAATTAATTTGCAAATGACGTTACCTGACATGTAGTTGCAAGGTGACATAGTTAATATGATGTTTTGTTGTTGACTAATACAGTGTGTGTGTGTAATTATTAGGTAAGTTGATATTCTGATCCTATTTTTTTCCAAGCACATTTTACCAATTCCAAACCACATCAGTCTTAATAACTACTAATAGTTTTGTATTTAATCATTTATAAGTGATACATAATTGTCCATGAAGGCTGGAAGTAAAAAACTCCTTATATTCAGGAGTGCATAATTATTAAGCAGGTTTTCTTTTATAGATAAAATGAGCCAAAAAAGATTAACCTCAGACTGAAAATATAATGCAATACTAGAATTTGCAAAGACATGACCATTGGACAGCAAAATGCTCATTGGGTCAGTACGGTCAGAAAAAAACAATTTTTGTATTGCATTCATTTTGAATATTCCTCACTGGGATTGAATCTTTTTTGGCTCATTTTATTTTAAACTTGCTTAATTATGCACACATGAATATAAGGAGTTTTTCATTTCCAGCCTTCATGTACAATTACATATCACTTACAAATGATTAAATACAAAATTAATAGTAATTATTAAAATGTGATTTGGAATTGGTAAAATGTGCTTGGGGGAAAAAATATCAGAATATCAACTTTCCTAATAATTATGCACGCACTCTATTAACAAATGGAACTTTTTTGGAAGGTGTTTTTGTTGTTTTGTTCATAACAGGCATCCTCTGTTGGGTTACAAAGAACTCCAAAAAAAAACACTGTTGCTTCTGTTGATCATCTGCTCATTATTAAAGTCATGAGGGATAAATATCATTATATTTCAGAGTGCAAGAGATTTTAATGTGCCAGGGAAAAATGACTTCTGTAATACCCCAAGGCTTTCACAGTCAGAAAACAGCAGCATCCTGTAATATAACGCCATTGCTTAAGGTAAGGTACAGTGTGGGGGTTGAAAAAAGACCAGCACTATCTTTTCCCCAAAACAAGAGAGCAATCTGTGCAAATGTTTTGTTGGCCCAGAAGAGAACACATTCTCTTCACATGAGCTGTTTTCTTTTCAGGGTTCAGCCTGGGAGTACAGCCAAGTTGCACAATTAGGCCACAAAGGCTCCCCGTCATCTGGGCTTGTATATGTGTGTCGGTCCCCGTAACGTGGCCCCTGACTTCAGCAAGGCTTATCTCTCCATGGGGACTCCCAACTCACAGAAACGCCTCTAAGTGGATACAGGAGAACAAGTTTGATGAAAAAGACTGTCCTGAACTGCACATGCTCAAAGATTTCACTCCTGGCCCAGGGTCTAGTGGCATAATGAGTTACACATCTGAAAGAGAGGCAGTGAGGTATGAACAAAAAAGTTCACCACAGGACAATGAATGTTTAGAGTTAATGGATTCAGAGGGTGAAAACACCACGCAATCCTGAAGGAAGAACACAGAAAGAAGCAGCATTAGTGGGGCCATGAATTGCAATTTTATTTTTTGTAATGCTTAATCCTAACGTGAATGTACATTATTAGGATTTTTACACCAAAAACTGTCATAATTTAGCAAGTCTTTTTCCACTGATTTTAACCACTTCAATTTGAACACACTGTCTAAAAGTTGTTTTTAATAAATTGGTGCATTAAAAATAAAGCTGCTCTTAATTTTCATTGATGACCGCAGTGTTAATAATTTTCATTATAGGCCTGTGATTCATTGTATAAATGAATAGACATGTTTTAAAAAACTTTTTAAAAAACATTTTCAGTGAGGAGTAACCCTTACCAAAAAGAATTATACTTTAAGTTTATTTTATTAAGTATACTTAAGTAAAGTTCAAGTATATTTTAAGTATATTTTATGTAGTAAGCATACAAATATCAGTGTACTAGTTGTATACTTTTAAGTGTACTATGTCAATACTTCTTGGGATTAAACTGGTCCACTTTCTAGCAAGTAAGTATACTTTAAGAATAACGGAAGTAAACTTTGAGTAGAGAACTAGTTTACATCTTTTTTAGGCAAACTTTGAAGTATAGGCACACTAAAATACTAGTTTAGTAGTTTTATACTGTGGAAGCATTTCTGTTTCTTCTTCAGTTTACAAATTCTGTACAGAAGATATGCAATAGCGTTTCTAGCATATAACAGTGAAAACACTAATTCTCAAAGCATAGCTCAAATATACTGAGACTTTTTCTAAGTATAAATCAAGTATACTTAAATGTCATTATATAAAGCACATTTCTGAGAAGTACTTAAAAAGTATACGTTACTAATTACTGAAAGTATACTTTCCATTTTTAGTTTAAAAGAAGTATACTAATAGCACACTTGAATAAACTTAATTTTCATAAGGGAAGCTAATAGCCTTATGTTTTATTAGATGATGAATTTAATAATAAAAGTAAGCTAATCTAATAAGAAGATGAATGTATCAGGCCTACATTAATTGGAAATGCTAAATCCTCTTATTATTGCCAATATTTGATGTTTTTGACAATATATCTGGCTATTGTCGACATTACACAACGCAGCTCCGCATGGGGAGGTTATCGTGGGGCCCCCTGAAATCTGAGATTTTAGATGGAGATGAAGGTTAGGATCAGGATTTGTTTTGCTAAAACTACAGCACACTGTGTATTATTAGCACCGTTTATTGTTTGCTTTTGGGGTCTGAAGGAGCAGTTGGACCCGGGAATGGTAATGTATGATTTCAGACTACACCATCTTCCCAACATTTCCTTTTAGCTGCTTAAACTTCTCTTCTTACCCTGCTTGTGCTTTCATAGAAACAATAAAATCTTCAAACAAATGACTTGCTAATCTTCCTAAACACTTTCTGTTCTTGTTTTTTTACAGTAATACAATACTTTTATTTACTGGACTCCTCTATACACTGCAACATAACTGCAATTAGTAATTTTATGTCTTTAAGGTACTTTTTTTGCCATTTTAGATCTCCAAGATCACTATTTGTTTAGAATCCATACCTATATTGCAATGAATTAAATCTGTTTGAATTTGAGCTTCAAAGCCTATAAAAATGGTGCACATTCGTGCCATCTGGTGGTTAAGGGTTGAAAATCATCTTATTCATGACATCAGACACAGGTTTATAAAGATTAAAACTAAAAAAGCTTACTTTATACTTCTTTACACACAGCCATATTAATTTATATTTGGACATTTGAGAGACATTTATCTAAAGCAACTTATACTGCATTCAAGACTGGCCGTTAACCTTTACATTTTAACTTTGCACTGAGATATCAATGGACATTTACCCAACAAGAAATAATCAGACCAAAACATTAGTGTGTAAAAGTGTAAAGTGAATTGATGTGTCTTGCACTTCAAGCATTAAAATATAATAAAGTCCAAACGCACACACAATAAGAATAACGAGTGAACTGCAAGACTGGTTACGGGTTCAATTCCCAGAGAATGCATGAAGTAATAAAAAGCATACCTTGAATGCAATGTAATTTGCTTCAGATAAAAGTATCTGCCAAATGCATAAATGTAAGCTACATTTTAATATATAAAATGACATGAGCATCTATATGCATTGATTATCCATATGTCAGAAGTGAGACTTAAAGGTTTGGCATTATGTAAGTTATTTCACATTCTTTTGCCTTGTCTTTGGTCTCCTTTTCCTTATTAGGGTTAGAGTTAAGGTTTGATGGTTGCCTGAAAGAAAGAATGAAAGCTGGATCTTAAATTGGATCTTAAAACTTAAATTCACCATAATCAGCAAATAGCTGACACACTGTAAAAAAAAATTGTTGAGTTAACTTAAAATAATTTGTAACCTGGCTGCCTTAAAATTTTAAGTTCAGTCAACGCAAAAAAAAATTATTCAACTTGAAATGTTAAATTATACTAAGTGAAATCTTAGATATTTGAGTTGAATCAACTTTTAAGGCAGCTGGGTTACTTACCCATCTGTTAAGTTTAGCAAACACAAATATCTAAGTTGTTACTTAGTACAACTTAACATTTCAAGTTGAATAAACTTATTTTAGATGACTGAACTTAAAATTTTAAGGCAGCAGGGTAACACATTATTTTAAGCTGACTCAACAAATTGTGTTTTTTATTTTTTACAGTGCACATGAGTTTAATAGTAAATTAATAATTGCAAATGGCTGGAAATTGTTAGCAATCGTGCTGATTAATCAACAATCATATGTTTTCTGATAACATATAAAGCTGTAGATTCAACTAGAAGCTAAAGTTAGTGAACTAACTTTGATGTTGGCTTGGCAAAGCCAGCTGGGTAGCCTTGGAGCAAAAGAGCCAAAGTACTTGAGCCAAAGTGTCCGGCGTTCTTGAGCTGCCCTGCTGCAAAAAAAAAAAAAAAAAAAAAGTACTAGTTTTCATAATATGTTTCTATGAACCCTTGATATAATGTCCCTTCTTCAGTTGGATGTACTTTCAGTGATTATATGAAGAAAAATCCTGAAATGCTTTCCTCAAAAACCATAATTTCTTTACGACTGAAGACAGAAAGACATGAACATCTTGGATGACAAGGGGGTGAGTACATTATTTGTGAATTGTTGTTCTAGAAGTGGCCTTCTCCTTTAATATAAATGGCTAATATTTTTGAATGATTGAACATTTTAAATGATTACTTTACTGATAATATACCCACATTAAACTCAAATTCACTGAATAAGTATCTTATGTCATGCTTTAAGAGTTTCAACTGACATTTTAAGCAGTAGGCCTAATGATTGACTATTGTGTCACTCGTTAATGTCAGGCATTCACCACAGCCACCTCCACCTGCCACGTCACCAGCAGCACCGCCCACTCGTTCATTTTCCCCTGAATTCTAATCACCTGCACCTGATCCTCGTTAGCCACGCCCTATAAAAAGACACTCTTCTCAGTTCCCCCACTGGTTTCCACATGGCTTCCCCAGCTGGACTATCATCTACACATCAATGCAAGGACAGTCAGCTAAGATGTACTAATTACTGTTTTGACTTGATTTCTGTGATCTCCAACTCCAACTAAGGTCGCTTTCCTCATATCCCTCCTCTCCGGTAAGGCCCTGCAATGGGCAAAAGCAATTTGGAATTCCAATAATCCAATCATTAACTCCTATGAACAATTTACCAGCCATTTCTCTGAGGTTTTCAGCACAGCAACTGGCACTCTCACTACTTCCGATCAGTTGTTCCGCCGTCAACAGGGGACTTCTTTGGTTAACGAATACACACTTCACTTCCGCACGCTGGCAGCGGCTAGTGGCTGGAATGAAATTGCGCTACTGGGCGCTTACCGGCAAGGACTCAACCCAGAAATTCGCACCGCCATGGCTCTGTACGATGACAGCATTGGACTGGAATCCTTCTCACAGCGAACAACGAGAGTTTCCCAGTGACTAGCCGCCTACCAGCCACGGTAGCCGCTCCTCAGCCCGCCTCGGTGGCTGCTAGCTTTCCAGTACCAGAACCTATGCAAGTTGATACCACTCGTCTCTCACGCACTGAACGGAATGGCCGCATCACATTAGGCTTATGCCTATACTGTGGACAACAAGGACATCACATCCGTTCCTGCCCCATCAGACCCCCACGCCCAGTGTTGAGTACCATTCAATCCGAAGTTGAAACTGCCAGCCTCACGCTATTACCAGTCACTCTGCATACTTCTGATTACTCTCTCTCTGTTTCTGCTCTGGTTGACTCAGGCTCCTCCGGCAACTTTATCTCCCAGGAATGTTTAAAACCAACTCCAGCTCTCCCGTCATCGCCACTGCCAAGTTTACTCTGTGAAGACAATTCAGGGAAAACCACTCGGGCGTGGGAAAGTACGTCATTCTACATCACCCTGCAAGTCGGATTATTTCATAAAGAGGAAATACAGTTTCTGGTACTGGAGGAGTCCACCGTGAGCATCATCCTGGGACGCCCTTAGCTTCGTCGTCATTGTCCCGAACTCCGCTGGGATCCCTGTGACGTCACTCGTTGGAGCAAACAGTGTCACACTCAATGTCTATCCAACCTACCTCACCCTCGACCCGTTCCAGTTCAGATGGCATCCACCCACACTGAAAGTCCTGAAACAGCCTTCATTCCTGAAATCCCAGCGGAGTACGCGGCGTTCCAGGATGTGTTCAGTAAGCAAGCAGCCACCCAACTTCCACCTCATCGGCCATGGGACTGTGCCATCAAGTTTCTGCCTGGAGCCAAGGGACGTGTTTACCCTCTGTCCATCCCGGAGCACCAGGCAATGGAGGAATACATCGTGGAGGCTCTAAGTCAAGGATTTATTCAACCATCTACCTCGCCGGCCGCTTCGAGTTTCTTCTTCGTGGGCAAGAAGGATGGAGGTTTACGTCCCTGCATAGATTACCGGCAACTCAACTCCCAGATCCTCCAACAACCCTATCCTCTCCCCCTGGTCCCTGCCACCCTCGAAGAGCTTCGTGGAGCCAGGGTTTTCACAAAGCTGGACCTGCGAAGTGCGTACAACCTCGTTCATATTCGTGCGTGAGACGAATGGAAGACAGCCTTTGTAACACCACTGAGTACTGGGTCATGCCGTATGGCTTATCCATCAGTCCTTCCGTCTTCCAAATGTTTATGAACGAGGTGTTCTGGGAGTTCCTCCATCGTTTCATCATGGTCTACGTTGATGATATTCTAATTTACTCCCGGAACCTGGCCGAACATTGCCAGCACGTCCAGCAGGTCCTTCACAAACTCTGCGAACACAGTCTGTATCTCAAACTGGAGAAATGCGAGTTCCACCGACCATCTGTACAATTCCTGGGGTATGTCATCAGTGCCGAGGGTGTGCAAATGGACCAGGGGAAAGTCACCACCATTCAAGAAAGGCCTCAACCCTGCAGTGTAAAGGAACTCCAACGTTTACTGGGTTTTTCCAATTTCTACCGTCGCTTCATCAAAAACTACAGCTCCATTACGGCTACGTTAACCTCCCTCCTGAGGGGCAAACCGAAACATCTCACCTGGAGCCCCGCTGCCTACGAAGCTTTCCAACGTCTCAAGAACATCTTCAGCACCGCACCCCTACTACATCACCCAGACCCAGAACTCCCGTTTACGGTCGAGGTCGACGCTTCCACCACTGGAGTGGGCGCGGTGCTCTCTCAAGCGGTCGGTGAGCCTCCTCTCCTCCATCCCTGTGCTTTCTTCTCCCGTAAGCTGTCTCCGGCGGAGCAGAACTATGTGGGAAATCGAGAACTGTTAGCCATCAAGTTGGCCCTGGAAGAGCGGCATCATTGGTTAGAGGGGGCTGCCCATCAATTCACCATCATCACTGACCACAAAAACCTCCAATACTTACGAGAAGCAAGACGGCTAAACCCCAGACAAGCCCGATGGGCGCTCTTCTTTACACGCTTTAACTTTAAGATTACATACCACCCAGGTTCCAAAAATGTCACCACTGACGCCCTCTCTTGTCAATTCTCCTCCGACTCCCCCTCTGAGCCAGAACCCGTAATTCCACCAAACCTAATTGTCAGCCCCATCATCTGGAACCAAGAGCAAGACATCCAGCACGCCACTCTCCAGGAGCCCGCTCCGCAAGAATGCCCAGAGGGGAAAATCTACGTTCCCCGCTTCCAGCGTCAAACCCTTCTGGGCGTAGCTCACCAGTCTCTGGGCTCTGGACCCTCTCGCTCCTTCAGACTCGTTACTGGTGACCCAGTGTGCCCCAAGATACCATCAGGTACGTCCAGAGCTGCTTTGTCTGTGCTATGTCTAACTCTCCCCGCCAACTACCCACAGGAAAACTGGTACCATTACCCATCCCAGAGAGGCCCTGGTCCCACATTGGAGTCGACTTTGTGACCGACCTCCCCAGCTCAGAAGGTAACACATGTGTGCTGGTCATCGTTGATCGATTTTCTAAATCATGCAAGTTTCTCCCCCTGAAAGGACTACCCACAGCACTGGAGACGGTAGAACATCTCTTCCAGCAGGTGTTTCGTCACTTTGGCCTCCCGGAGGAGTTTGTTTCAGACCGGGGCCCTCAATTCATCTCCCATGTCTGGAAGGCTTTCTTTAAGCTACTTGGTGTTTCAGTTAACTTGTCTTCCGGTTATCACCCACAGACCAATGGCCAGACAGAGAAAAAGATTCAAGAGCTGGGACGTTACCTCCGGGCATACTGTCACGAGGACCAACACAGCTGGAGCAGGTTCCTCCCGTGGGCCGAGTACGCACAAAACCCCCTCCGCCAAGATACCACCGGCTTAACACCTTTTCAGTGCGTACTCGGTTATCAGCCTCCGCTGTTTCCCTGGACAGAGGAACCCTCAAATGTTCCAGCTGTTGTCCACTGGTTTTGAGAGAGCGAGAGAGTGTGGGACTCAGCTCATCACCATCTCCAGCGGGCAGTGCGCCGACACAAGAGCTTCGCCAACGCCAGAAGAAGGATCGCTCCCAATTACCAACCAGGGGATCAGGTCTGGCTTTCTACCCACGATCTGCGTCTGCGTCTGCCCTGCCGCAAGCTAAGTCCCCGCTACATAGGTCCCTTCAAGATCCTGAGGCAGATCAATGACATCACATTCCAGCTTCAGCTCCCACCCAGGTATCGCATTCACCCCACATTCCACGTTTCCCTCCTTAAACCATTCTTTGCCTCTGCCACAGAAACTCCGGGAGCTGAAGCGGAACCTCCTCCTCCAGAAGTCCTGGACCAACCTTCCATCTATATGGTCCACGAGATCTTGGACTCACGGCGTCGGGGAGGCCACCTGGAATATCTCGTCGACTGGGAGGGATATGGACCAGAGGAACGATCCTGGGTGTCCAGAGATGATGTGCTCAACCCTACTGTCCTACTGGACTTCCATCGCATCGTGTTAGGGTGTCGGGAGCCGCCCCTGGAGGAGGGGGTAGTGTCAGGCATTCACCACAGCCACCTCACCCTGCCACGTCACCAGTAGCACCGCCCACTCGTTCATCTTCCCCTGAATTCTAATCACCTGCACCTGATCCTCGTTAGCCACGTCCTATATAAGGACACTCTTCTCAGTTCCCCCTTGTCAGGTCTACCGTTCACATCCCTGATGACAGCTTCTGACCTCACGCTTTCCCCCTCGTCAAACTCTCCTGTGCTCACTGGTTTCCACATGGCTTCCCCACCTGGACTGTCATCTACACATCAATGCAAGGACAGTCAGCTAAGATTTACTAATTACCGTTTTGACTTGATTTCTGTGATCTCCAACTCTGTTAATAAAACTCTGGTTTGGTTTGCCACTCACCCCTCGTCTCTGCCGTGTGTGTGTGTGACAGTTAAATGGTTATTTAACTATTATAATATATAAACAATAAAATTATTTAAAAAAATACAAAATTATTTAAAAAAATGCTTTTTATAATATTTAGCTTTTTATGACAACAAAAATTGTCATTAGCAAAAATTTAACACTAATTTCATGTAGCCTATATTGTTTTTCAACAATTTAAACACTTTTAAGTATCCCACCTTTTCAATGGCTTTTTTTTTTAAATTAATTCATTTGAAAAAGCCAAAGTAGGCTACTTAAAGCATTTTAAGCAGCTTGTATGAACCTGGTTAGACTGCTGTAGTTTCTATTCTAACTAAAAGTTTATTATGATTATAAAAGTGTAGATTTCAATTAAATTGGGCAATAAGCAAATTACAAACAATAACATTAAACTCAGGTTTTAGGTTTGTAGATGTTTAGGTGTACAAATGGAAGAATCACATGTAAAATAACATTGCATAGTTTTCATTAAATATTGATTCTTAATAGAGCAAACAAATAAATAAAAGCAGCCAAGACGAATGATTTTCTCTGACAGATGGTAAATGCAGTCGCTTTAATGTTGTAATCCAATATAATGATCCAATCTATTTTTCAACAGTTTATGTTCACATGAGACATAAGGACTGTTTTCGATGATATTCGCCAAGCTATTATGTAGTCTGAAATGATCGAGTATGTGTTTGTCTGGTCCAGCGCTGAGAAGCCAGAAGCAACGCGCTCCGGAGCGCGAGCGATTGAGACACGACACATTGCTCTGCAGTTAAACACAGAATATATCACAAGCTCTCCGTTTACCTCTTTAATGTGTTCTTGTAATTGTACTGTCTTCAGTCGCTGGGATGTTTAGATTTGCATGGCTTTAAAACAAGTGCAAATAAAGAAGATTAATGAGGATGCTGCAGTGAGCTTGCGATCTCAGAAACCAGACACGACGCTTCCAGTTTTACACAAAACAGCTCACAAACACCTAAATTTAGCTCTTGATGTGTTCTAATGGGTGGATTGTATTAAATTACTGGAATATTTTGATTTAAAAGGCTTTAAAACACATGCAAATGCTGCAGTTTTGTGAGCACGTACGTAGTGCACTCGCTCGGTCACAGATTGCTCATCTTTCTCCGGCCAGACAGTCATCATTAATGAGCCCTGACATGGTAATAATCACATATGTTGGTTTAGCTTGTCAGTGTGCATGAAATTCATGTAGATATTTGAAGAGTTCAGATGCAAAACCAGCTAAATCCATTTGACGTTTTTCTTTAAAATGAGCAATTTCTTTCTGGCTACTTTGTATAGGTTTCTATGTAAGTACTGGCACTTCAGATTGGGCTGAGGCCTGAATTTAGCGAGTTTGAAGTAAAAGTATTTGATGGACGCATAATATGTATCAAGAGCATTCACTCAGTATCATTATCTCATTTTTGACTGAGATGGCTTTTAGCTGGTTTTGCATCTGAACTCTTCATTTGTATTTTTAACTGATTTTAAAGTGAAACTAAGTGAGAGGAGTTATCTGGCTGCTCCCTCTGGTGGCGTGAAATTACTCCTCTGGAGGGCACATGTTTTCTCAGCCAATGTAAGTCTATGGGACATTTTTGATTTTTAATAATTAATTATAGGAAAACTGTACTTCTGATCAGTCTGAAAAGATATAGCACACTTCTCGACATCAGGGCCCATGTCTCTGCCGAGTTTGGGGCTTGTGGCATCAAAGTCCTGGGACGAGTTAGAGTTGGAAAATTTGGTCTCAGAAAAATAACAATAACAAAATGTTGGCTTTGCTAAGCCAACATAATAGTACATATTATAGTCAAACATGTTCAAGCATACAGTTTAGCTTTCATTGATTCTTTCATTGATTTTAGATACTGTGAGAAAAAGAAAAAATTCACACCAGCAAGAACATACTGTATGAGTCACTGCTGGCTTGCCTGTACCTTCGATCCTTGCAGCTGTTGACCCACTTGCAGAGACATTCTCATGATTTGCTCTGTAACCCTACTGTATCATTGATGCACACATTTTTATAGTCTCTAAATGATCAGCATAATCAAAACTGCTGAAAATCCTGTGTAACACAATCTACTACATGACTTCTGTCATCCTATACTTTTTTTTTTGATCAAGTAAAAGGCCTTTTAGAATAATTGTTCAAATGTCCACTTTCAGCTTGTGATGCACATGTCTTTTTTTTTGTAAAACCTTTGCTGATTTTTATCAAGTAAAAAATAAGAACAACTGATATTGTTACTAATATTTTAGGATGAACACTTGCTGGAATGAAAAAACTTAGTTTACTTGATTATCCTGACATCACTTTTTTAGAAAGCATTTTGTTCACATGTGATCATCAGGCTTTTGAGTAACGTTAATTTGTTCATCTCTCAATCATCAGTCTATTATAAAATTTCATCTTACTTTTTATCATATAAATATCAGCATCTGCACAAAATCACCAATTTTGCTCAGTTTAAATTGAGGTGCTTTTCATAATTGTGTTTGAGCGCCATATCCTCACTATATCATACTACATGAACCATGAATGTATCAAAATATGATACAAAACAAAAAAAAAATTATAGATTTTACAAAATTGTATTAAAGTAAAAAGTATTATTTTATATGTCAGGTTTTCAGTGACTGTTTCAGATATGAGGATGTGTTGTTCATGTTTGAAAACTGTTAGAAAAATGTTGGGGGAAAAAATAGCAAGAAGATACAATTAGGTTATTGTAAAATGGTTAGAAGATTTTACCATATTGTCCATATTTGGTAAAATTTTGTAGTAGTAATTTGTCATTTTAAAAAGCTTTAATAATGGCAATGTTAAATTGTTATTTTCACAGCTTTAGTTCCCCTTCAGTCATTCTCTACGACGTTACGTCATAACTGACATATTTGGGGTCTCCCTTGGGAGGCCAATCACCTCTGAATTATACTGGAAAAAGCCAATGAAAATTGGCAAGTGGATTTTGCATGCCAAGCCACTCCCCCGTACATACAGGTATATAAGATGGCGGTGTGCATCCACTCATTCAGATTTCTGCTTTGGAGCTTCACCTCGTGAGCTGGAAGAAGAAGAAGAAAAAGACGTTGTTGGATTGCTGCTGCTGCTGCGTAGCCGTTCATCGATCACTTTGCATTCAGCGAGGAATCCCCTTGAGTGCACGCTTGTGCCGCGGTCCTTTCCTGGGCAAACCAGCACAAAAAGAGCAAAGAACAAAAGCACGGTTGTCGAAAGTGTCTTTCGAGATGTCTTACCTCCTCTGACGGACACAATCGCTGCCTCACATGCCTGGGTCGAAAACACGCTGAGGCGGCATTTGTGGATGGGTCGTGCGTTCATTGCGAACGTATGCCCATGGCCACGTTTAGGTCTCGCCTCTCCTTTGTGAAGAGGCTGCCTTTGTCTGCTACCCAGCCCAGTTCGGCGGGCTGTAAGAGCTCCTCGGCTGCGCTGGTTAAAAGCAAGGGTGACCTTCGGATTACGGTTCGGAACGCTCCGTCGGGCCAGCCCCCACGGAAGTCTGAATCCTCCACTCGTGGTCCCGTTAAGCTGCCGAACGAGGGCGCCAGTTTGTCTCGTGTGGATGAACCCAGCGTCTCCTTTGGTGCTCCTGAGGAGGATAAGATGTCTATTGTTGCATCAGAAGAGGGGCTTACGCCGGGTGAGGCTGACGAGTCCGCTGAGCAGCCCCCCCTCTCCCCCGGTGCCTTTCTTTCCGGAGGTGCATGAGGAGCTTACTAAGACTTGGCGGGCTCCTTACACTGTTTGTTTGCGTCTGAGCTCCTCCCTCCTCACCACCCTGGATGGCGGTGTGGCCAGGGGGTACGTCAACATTCCCCAGGTGGAGTGTGCGGTTGCGGTGCACTTGTGCCCGCAAAACGCCGCCACCTGGAGGAATTGTCCTTGTCTCCCGTCCAAGGCCTGTAAGCTGTCGTCAGCTCTCGCTGCCAAAGCTTACAGTGCTGCAGGCCAGGCCACGTCCGTTCTGCATGCCATGGCCATCCTGCAGGTCCATCAGGCCAAGGCACTAAAACAACTGCACCAGGGTGGTTCTGACCCAAGGTTGATGCAGGAACTGCGCACGGCGACTGACTTTGCTCTCCGGGCGACGAAGGTCACGGCGCGGTCCCTTGGGCAGGTGATGTCCACTATGGTGGTCCAGGAGCGCGATCTCTGGCTGAACCTGGCGCAGATGAGTGATGCCGACAAAGTTCGCTTTCTCGACGCACCAACCTCCCAGGCCGGCCTTTTCGGCAACACCGTCGAGGACTTTGCCCAGCAGTTCTCGGCGGTTCAAAAGCAGACAGAGGCGATTAAACAAAAAAAAATTAAAAGGCGATTAATCTTGCCCCGGTGTGAGTCCACCAAACCGTCGGGAGCTCGTCCCCCGTCTGCTCGTCGCCGAGGGCGCCCCCATGGCCGCAAAAACACTTGCTCCGCCTCCTGCGACAACATCTACAGAGGAAACCCCTCTGCCTGGGCGTCGAGCCGGCCGTAAGGGTGCGGCGCCGTCCGGTCTCCGCTAAGAACACCCGCAAGCCCACGAAGCGGTCCTGACTCGGACGGCCCTGAGATGGAGGAGATTGCTCGTCGGGGAACATCTACATCAGTCCTCCCCTCCCGGAGGGCCCCGAGCTGTAACTATGAGCGACGTTTTGCCTCCTCAGGTGCAGACTCGAAGCCTGTCTTCGCGGGAACCAAGGGCGAAGGTAAAAGCTGTTTACCACAGCGTCACTCTTCTTCAGAACGCTTCGTCTTCTGGGTTGGGTCACCTTCCTCCCCCAGGCTGCCCCACCGGGGGTACGTCAGTGACTGTTCCGTTGATCCCGCTTGCTCGGAGTCTGGAAGCGTGGTTATCGCTCCCCAGCCCGTCTCGCTGGTTGATCCGGACAGTCTGGCTCGGCTATACGATCCAATTCAAACGGCGCCCGCCCAGATTCAGAGGCATCTTTTTCACCTCTGTCCATTCGGACACAGATGCCTCTGTTCTGCGTGCGGAGATTGCGGTTCTTCTGGCAAAGAACGCGATCGAGCCGGTCCCTCCAGCCGAGATGAAATCGGGGTTTTACAGCCCCTATTTCATCGTTCCCAAGAAGTTCGGCGGGTTACGACCTATCCTGGACCTTCGGGTTCTGAATCGGTCCCTTCACAGGCTACCATTCAGGATGCTGACAGCGAAGCGCATTTTTTCATGCATTCGTCACCAGGATTGGTTTGCAGCCATTGACCTGAAGGATGCGTACTTTCATGTCTCGATTCTTTCTCGACACAGACCGTTTCTTCAGTTTGCCTTTGAGGGTCGGGCATATCAGTACAGAGTCCTCCCCTTCGGGCTAGCCCTGTCTCCC